>NC_048446.1:3315883-3511523 GCF_004353265.1 Vitis riparia
GTGGGGTTGACATTAGACAAAAAATTAATTCTCTAACTAATGTTTATAGTAGTAGAATGAATAAGAGATATGAACTCTTGTTAGAAATTGTGCATCGTTTCACATGTAGAAGTGGCCTGATATACCAAAAAGTGACAAGTTTTCATGATGGAAAAAATTATAAGTATGATGTTTGAAAATATTCATAGTTTGATGCATAATTTTTTTTTTTTTCATTTCTAATTAGGTTATATATCTTGTTATTTGTGTTTCTTATTGCAAATCACTAATGAAAGCATAATTTATATGTTACATGTAAATCTATGCATGCATGTGAGTAAAAATTAAGGTGGACCCTTTTGATCTAAGGCTAGAAATGTTAAAAGAGGGTCATACTAATTTAGAATTTGTGAGCTTGCTAGTTGTTAGATTTGGTTGGGTATTGATATTGATGTATGCTTTTGTGCTATTATTGTTGCTATATAAATAAAGTAGAAAAGAATTTAATTTAAAAATTAAAAGAAATAAAAACTTAACGAAACTCTAACTAGGATAACAAACTTACAATTCAACAAATTTCAACAATAAAAAAACTAGCAAACTACCATTGTCTTTCTTTAATATGAATAAACATTACAAGTTCATGTCATCACTTTTATATGCTACTGTTTTACTATTTCCTTTGTGGACGCGTTTACATGATTACCAATTGATGAAACAAATGGAAATTATGCTCATTCTCTTCATTACATTTGTTTATTTTTCTTTGACTATGTTTGGTTCATGGAAAATGTTAAGAAAAGAAAACAGGGAGAAAAAACAGAAGGAAAGAAAAAACTAAGTTGAGAAACATAAATTTTTTCTCATGTTTGACTGTGCATGGAAAAGTTGTGGGAAAAAAAACAATGTTTATCAAAGAATTTATTTTCCCTTATTTAATTCTTAGAGATAAAATGGAAGGAAAATAAAATCAATATAAAAAATAATCTAGAACATTGCCACTTTACATATATTCAAAGTACAATTGCAAGTAAATAATGGAGAGAAATGTAAATAATGGTTTAAAGTGGTTTGACACAACTTAATCTTTGTCTACTCTCCTCTTACTTCAATCCCAAGGTTGAAGTTCCAATATACCAAGGATCCTTTAAACCAAAGAATCCTTTAATCTTTACAATACACTAACTAGCTCCAATAGGTCCCTACAATGTTGCTCAAGTGATCCTCACACTTGAAACAACTACCCAAGTGATATCTCATACTTGGCCAATTCGTGATTCCTTATGCTTGAATTTTTCCCTCAAATGATGTTCTATACTTGATAATCCTTAAGTAATATCTCACACTTGAGAAAACCATCACAAAATATCGATTTTTTAAAGATAAACCTCCTAGTTATAATTTTTAGCTCAAAGAATATAAGTTAAATTAGGATTAGAGGTGAAGTAAATGAAAAAGTTGGTTCAAGAACAAATTGCACTCAAAACTACTTTTAGAGGCCCAAAGGATTTTTCAACAAGTGTTTGGACTATTCTCTCTACAATAAATGAAGTTGTAAGCCTTTATATAGGAGTTGCATAGGTAAACTAGTGAGTAGACACAATTTACATCTATCAATTGACTTAGGTGGTCGACTGTTGCACTAGCCATTAGTGGTGGGCAAGTGTAACAGGTGACCGTTGAGGCTATTCACCTCAACCAGCAAAGACGTTGATTGACTAGTTGAGTTATAGGTTCAATGGTGCTTTCTGCAAATTATTTTATGAAAATCCTCCTAAATTGGTTAGTCATCCATATAAAAATATAAGAAATTAAGGCACAAGTGACCTTTAACGGCTAAAACTAGTTAGATTTGATAACTTAGGATTAAAAAATAATTTTTAATCATAAAATGTATGTCAAAACATTAGTTTTTATCCTTGACAAAATCAATCTCATTTTTTTTTATATAAAATAATGAGTTCTTCGAAAAAGCATTGTAAATAGAATATTATTTTAAGTTAAAAAAGGCTTGGTTTTTAAAAATCAATAGTAAGACATATTTATCTTTTAATGTAAGAAAACTTTCTAATCAAGAATAGCTAATCAAATGGTGATTTTTATTTAGAAGGATTCTTCACCCAATTTTGAAAAGATTTAAGATAAGTTTAAATTTAATTGGATGAATTTTGGTACTTTAAACAAAATAATATGCATTCCTTAGTGTACCCCACATAAAAATAACCTTAAGATATTCTTGATAAACCTTCTCCCTGATTTCCTCCTTAGCTCCATATAGGTTTTTCTTGATTGCTCCAAGGAAATATTCTTAGCTATTACACTTAATAATGTTAAATCGAAACCTATTTTAGTTAATATTGAAATATTAGATTAACTAAACCTTGAGCTAATAGTATTGGTTGGTAGAAACCAATGCATAAGTAAGACTTCTTTAGTGGTGTGTAAGTAGGTTAAGAGTAGCTTTCTGACCATAAATTTCTTTTATAATTAAAATGCTAAAGTCTAAATAAGTGATAACTCTAGCCAAGAAAAACCAGAGATAGTGTTATTATGATTGTGTAGTATTTTGAGTTGTCATCCTCTAGGGTCAGTTCTAATGTGTTCAATTGTTTTTATGTTAGAAGGATTAATTATTTTCCATATTTAATGAAACCCTAATTTAAATGAATAAGGATAAAATATGGATAAAAATTTCTTAACATATTCGAAGAAATAAATCAAATAAAGTAAAATGTCCTTGAAAGTTTCACAATCCAGTGTTGAATCCTTAGAGAAAGAGCATTATAAAACTTACAGTTTAGGATCAAAGTCAATCTGTTATCAAATTAAATCCTACAAACAATATTACATATAAAATTTAGATTTTTATTTTTGAAACACATATCTCTTAAACCAATTAAATATGATAGTTAATGTTGGTTTCAATTTTATTCAATAGAAAGCCTATATCCATCTTGTGGATTCAATTCTTAGATTTGTTAATAGTATGAACATAGTATAATAACTAGTAATCAAGGTCTTCTCAAGAATCACTAATATCTTGATATGAATCCTCCATACCTTATCTAAAGTGGACTAACATAGAAGATTTATTGTAACTGTTAGGAATTTGAGGCTAATCCAAACTATGGTAATCACCCTAGAGGGAGGGGGGGGGGGGGGGGGGGGGATAAATAGGGTGATGGTCTCTTTTTCACAAATTTAAACTATGCAAAAATAAGAGACAATTATATGCAAGTATATAATAAAGAAAATAAAGACAATTGCATATAATTTAAAAGAGTTAGGGAAGAGAGAGTGCAAACACGAGAGTTTATAGTGGTTCAACACTTCTTTGCCTACGTCCACTCTCCTCAACCTCCTAACCAAGTGAGGGTTCCACTATCTCGAAGCTTCAACCAAGCTTCCAATCTCTTTACAATTGGATTATGGTTCCAATTCACCCTCTTGGACTTTTGGCTCCAAGCACCCTTTACACTTCTTCAAGAGATATCCCTCTCTTGAACAACCTCTCAAGTGATACCCCTCACTTGAGAAAATTCCTCACAAAGATATACAAATAATGATCTCACAAAAATCCTAGTAATTGAACTTTAGGCTCAAAGATACAAGAAAAATTAGGATTGAATGGTGCACTAAAGATATGCAAGTTATGAAACAATGGTGCACTCAAAAACACTCTTCCAAGGCTCAAATATAATCAAGAATGATTTGGAAGGTTAAATTTATGAAACAATGAAGATTGAAGCCTTTTTATAGAAGAAAAAAACTAAACTAGCCGTTGGGGGTTCAACCGGTCGAGCTAGGGGTCGACCGATTGACTAGCTGTTAGCATTTAGTGCTTGGAAAGTGACTGTTGAGCCTCAATCGGACCTCAACCGGACCTCAATCGGTAAAGGTTCAACCTTGACCGGGAAGAGAAGGCCACTGGGAGAGAGAGAAACTTTTTGGCCTCCCTCAACTGGACGAGCACAATCGGTCGACCGGTTGAACCGGTTGAGCCATTTTTTGGCTCAACACCTAACCTTTTTCAACTTAAAACCTTTTAATACAAGTTTGAAAATAATTTAACACAAGGTTTTAGTTGAAACCATGAAATCATCCAATTCTTAAGATATTTAAAACAATATTACTCTTGGATGATTTTGGTGCATAAATAAAGAATGAAATGCATGAAAGTCCTAGTACACCAACAACCTTACAAAGAGATCTTATGAAGGTTTGCTATTGAAAAACTCTTCTCTTTGAGGTGGTCTTCTTCTTCATGATTTCTCCTTGGCTTGATTTGTCTTTGTGATTGCCACTTTGGAAATCATCTTGCCTAATCACACTTGAAATATGATCATTAGTTCTAAACCTTGTTTTGTTATCATCAAAATCAAGATTAACCAAACCTTGGTTTCACAGTTACCAATTCAAACTTGAAAGAATAATCAAACCATTCAATGCATTGTTTTTTCTGGCCACTCCTTTGGATTTTTCACTTTCATGTTAACATATCTGGAACTCATAAAATCAACCAAATGTGGTGGAGGATTTCTCCTTGCAACCCATGTTTGGTTTCCAAGAAAATAGAATGGAAAATAATAGTAAATGAAAGAACACTAAAACTTTATTGAAGAATTTCAAGATGAGGGATCAATATTTCTTTGTGGACCCTTATTTTTCATGTACATCCCTATTCAACGACGAGACTCACTTTTTATTATAAAAAATTGATTTTAGAAAAGCAAGAGTCACCATTTTTTTAATGGAAAAGAAAATAAAAAATAAAACCTTAAAGTGACTCATTTCGAAGGAAAACATTTTTGAGAAAAATGGAGTCAAGTCTGAGGGTTAGGTTACTTATTGGAAAGGTACTTTAACACCTCTCTAAGCCCTAAATAGGTCTTTACTAAACAAGTAGTAGGTGCACCAAATTGAGGTGTGCAAGAATTTAAACCAAAGGTGCGTAAAAAGCTTGCTATGAGGTGTGTGGAAATACTTTAAAGGAGAAAGAGGTGTGTAGGATTTGTTTAAAGGGCGAGGTGTGCAAATTAAGTGGAGGTGCATAGGATTAAGTTAAAAGGTAAGATGTGCAACTTAAGCAGTGGTATGTAACATTTGTTTAAAAGGTAAAGGGCATAACTTAAGTAGTGGTATGAAAATTTGTTTTAAAACCATAGGTGCACAACTTAAGTGGCGTGCTACTCAACTCTGCTATATAAATTTAGCTAATTTAACTTTGAAACCTCAGTATAATTGTAACCTTAACACCTCTATCTCAACTTGTGCACCTCTCGGCTTATCTACCTCAATTTAGCTAGCTACCTTAACTCTAGCACAACTCAACATTTTATTTATATTGTAAACATTTAAGTAAATGTCCTCATTTATATCTCCATTTATTCTAAGTTTACAGTGTAAATAAAAGAATACATCTTTCTCCACTCTCCTCCTTTCCCCCCAATCTAAATCTAATTTTTCAATTTTAGTTATAAATTGACAATTTTTCTAAATTTTCTTTGATGGAAAGTTCACTCAAGTAAAATTATCAAGGATAAAAATCTTGAAAAAATATTTTGAGTACCATCAACATGAAAGCAAAAAAATCCACCACTTTTTATCTTAAACTTCTATTTCTTTTGTGTAGTTAAGACAACATATATGCAATATATGAAAACACTTCACTAGACCATGCCATCTAAACACTTAAATGAAAGAAAATTTTATTTGGAAACTTGTAAAATAACGATTAATATGATAACTATTTGGATACAAACAAATAATGACAGTAAAAAAATAAAAATTGATTGGTACCTATACCTCAAGACCAAAATTCTTGAATATGAAATAAATTATTAGGATAACAATAATACACTTATCATATTATTTGCCTTATAATTCACACCTTAGGTGTTGAAATTGTGGATTGAACTTAGATTTTTATATTAAATCATAATTTTAGAGCTTAGGGTGTGACATACACTCTTCCCCGCATTCACAAATCAATATGCTTTGGTTATTTTTCACATTCTATAAAGGATTATGAGGGGGATACACCTTGTAATTTTTCTTTTATAGTGGAAAAATCTATAGTGGCAAAGTTTCTTTGTTTATCAGACATAGCTCTCATATTGAAAGTGAACCATTATAAATCCTGGGTGTTCTCTATTTATTTTAGTTTCTTGTATAGAATGTATTTAATACATACCTTGATAGATAAGAATTTTATAAAAATAAAACAAGTGAATTAGGAGAGTAATATTTGATTGATGGGGAATCACACTATTTTAAATATTTAGTGTAATATCTAATATGTAAATTAAACATTTGATATTATTTATAAATTATAAATATAATATATTCTTCACCTACTTTATATTATACAAATTGAGATCCTATAAAACCAATGAGCAAGAAGAAGTGTGAGCTAACCTAGAATCAACAAAATTGATAAGAACAAGAGATTCATATTCGATCATATATATGAGAAATAGCTTCCTATGAGAAAGCTTTGGAGAGCAAGAAAAACGAGTTTCACATTTATAAGACTTCATTATCTTTTTAAAGAAAGAAAGAGAAATAGAGAGAATTATGATTATATATATATACACACACACAAAATAGTGTTGTCTTTTATTTTGTTTTAATTTTCATGAATAAAATCAATTAGTTTTGGAGAGAAATGTTTTAAATTAAAATATTTTAAACCAATATTCCTTAAGATCTTTCTATAATATTGTTCTATGGAAGAAAATCAAGATAATGAATGAGTTCTAAAGCATAAATCAAGATAATGAATGAGTTCTAAAACATAAAAAAACATTATATATAAGGAAGAATAAGTTGATATTCCCACAATCTCTAAACAAAAGATAAAAGAAGCATATTAAGCATATATGCAATCATCAAAACAAAGTAAGAAACTTATTACACTCCAATGTCAATCATAGGATGACAAGTTAAGAGGACAGAGTTATTGGGATTCGAGCATCCATTTGTTCCACATTTGATAATACTCCACAACATGCTAAAATATGAGATGAAAGGCTGTCGAATCCCTAAAACACAAAGTAAAAGACAATATTCATCAATTTGAAATAATCTCTTTAATTAGTTGCACGAAAAGAAAATTTACATTAGTATTCTTGTTTTAAAAATTAGACAAGTACTCTTTGGTTTGTTGCTTAGAATGATACCTTAAATATTGCTATGTCTCTGAAGAAAATTAAAGAAATTACATTCAACATTACAAAGAGACAATTTTTGTGAGAAAATTTAAAACAAAACAAAAGGTCAATTTTAGAACTAATTAGTATATTAAAATCTCCTAGATTTTTTCAATAAAAAATCCTAGCTTATCGATATATTATAAAAGGTTAATAATTAATTAAATAAAAGAAGTAATATGAAAAATTCTAGTAAAGACCTATTCTTCTTTTACAACCATTGCCCTTTAAGAATAAGTTAACATTGTTTTCCTACAAATGAGAGAAAGATACGTAGGTAGGGAGGGAGGGATGGAGGGAGAGAGAGAGAGAGAGAGTTGTACCATTTAACTTTGAAGACTCCTCCGTAATCTAGCCATATTTATTGTTGTAGTCACATAGAGCCAATCTTTTATTTTATTCAAAAATCGAAAATATGCATATCTCCATGAATTGTTGAGTAGTAGAGTTCCACACACTCCCCAAAATCCAACAATGAATCCAAGAGCAATGCTAACATAAAACCACATGTCATTTCCATCTTGTTGAATGCCGTCTTCATAGCTATAAGCATTGGGAGCTCCTTCTGCTTTATCTCTTGGGCACTTTTTCAAAAGAGGTAGTCCACAAAGTGTAGGATTTCCCTCATAAGAAGAAGTATTGAAGCTTTGAAGTTGAGTACCTCGTGGAATCATACCAGACAAGTTGTTGTTAGAGAGGTTTAAGGTACTCAAACGATCTATTTCTGAAAGGCTAGATGGAATTTCACCAATAAGCTTATTTTGAGACAAATCAAGAACGTCTAATGATTTCAATTGACCAATTGTTATAGGGATTAATCCAGTCAAATTGTTTCTTGAAAAGTTCAATGAAACCAATTCTAGAAGATCAGTTACTTCTTTTGGAATCTCCCCCGTTAGCTTGTTGCTTGAAAGATCAATACTCTTTACTAGTCCAAGAGTATTCTTAAACTCAAATTCTCTTCCTTTCCATTTAACGAATTCCTTGTCAACATAGGACCGAGGTTGATAACTCATAAATGAATTATCAAGTGAAAAATTATAAGTAATGGTCAAACTCCCTTTCTTAGTCATGGCAGTGAAATTGTTAAGACATCTTGGTATAGTACCCGACAAATTGTTGCTAGAGAGGTCCAATAGTTGAATTTTTTTCAATTGACATAGTTCTGAACATATACTTCCACTGAATTTATTAGATTGTAGGTTCAGAACCATCAGATTTGGAAGGTTTCCTCCTATCCATGGGGGTATTTTTCCGGATAACCTATTTTTTGCCAAATCAATAAAGCTCAAACTTTTGCACTTCTTTAAAGATGAAGGCAATTCTCCGATCAAATTGTTGTTGCATAAATGCAGTGTATGAATCAATTGCAAGGAGCCAAATGATTCTGGAATTTTCCCAGAAAATTGATTATTTTCCAAATTCAGAACTGTCAACCTCTTCCATTGTGGCCAACAATTGGGTAGCTCTCCCGATAATGAGTTATTTGAGAGGTCAAGACGGACCAAATATGTATTAGCAATGGTACACAATAAAGCAATGGAGCCTGAAAACTTGTTATTGGAGAGATCCAACAGTCCCAAGACAGAAGGAAGTTCAGATATTGAACCCTCCAAATAATTTGAGCTCATATCTATGTAAACATTTTGATCAAATTTGGATGATAAATTGGGTAAGGTCCCTGTGATCTGATTGTTGGAAATATTAAAGTGATAAATAAGGGAAGTTAAATTCCAAAACCAATCTGGGATGACATCTGAAATGCTAGAATTAGAGATATCAAGGTCATTCAACTGCTTTTGAGTTTGAAGCCAACTAGGAAAACGAGGTCCCAATTGGCAGGAGGCTAACTGTAGATAAGTCAGTTGAAAAGGAGGAACCCACTCCAAGCTCATGTTGAAAGTGAGAGAGTTGGAGGATAAGTCCAAATAGAACAACTGGGATAGATGAAGGAGATGAGCCTCAGAGATGTTGCCTTGCAATGAATTTGAATCAATACGCAACACTTCAAGTTTGGTAAGGTGTCCAATACTTGTAGGCAATGTTCCATTTAACTGATTATAACCAAGCAATAACGATCTCAAGGATGAAAATCCAGTGAGATTAGGAATCGATCCTCTCAACTGGTTATCAGATAGAGACAGAGTATCTAATTGTTGTAAACGACATAAATTGCTCAAGGATTTTCGAATCTCACCTTCAAGTTTATTCGCATCGAGATAGAGGACTTCAAGGGAAGTCATGTTCCCAACTGCCTCTGGAATTGAACCTTGTAGCTGATTCCCGGACATATCAAGATATTCAAGGGAAGTCATGTTCCCAAATGCCTCTGGAATTGAACCTTGTAGATGATTCCTAGACATATCAAGATATTCAAGGGAAGTCATGTTCCCAAATGCCTCTGGAATTGAACCTTGTAGCTGATTCCTAGACATATCAAGATATTCAAGGGAAGTCATGTTCCCAAATGCCTCTGGAATTGAACCCTGTAGTTGATTCTCACGCATAACCAAATCTGTAAGAGAAAACATGTTCCCAAATGCCTCTGGAATTGAACCTTGTAGCTGATTCCTATACATATCAAGATGTTCAAGGGAAGTCATGTTCCCAAATGCCTCTGGAATTGAACCTTGTAGCTGATTCCTAGACATATCAAGATATTCAAGGGAAGTCATGTTCCCAAATGCCTCTGGAATTGAACCCTGTAGTTGATTCCCATGCATATCCAGATATGTAAGAGAAACCATGGTCCCAATTGCGTCTGGAATCGAACCATTTAAATGAGCATTCCAAGAGAGATCAAGATGAACAAGGGTAGTGGTAAAGTTGAACAACCATGGGTATATTGAAGAATCAAAATCATTGCCAAAGAGATAAAGGAAAGCAAGAGGGGCAAATGAATAAACAGGGGAAAGAGACGGAGTAGTGAGGGGTGGGAGGCTACAGAATCCTAAATTTAAGTGAATGAGAGAAGAGAGTTTATTAATTGCTTGTGACCAGTGGATGGCTTTACTAAGGTTAACAGAATAAAGGTCAAGGTGTCTTAAAGACGAAAGATGAGAAAGCCACTCAAGATTTCCACAATTCAAATCATAATTATAGCTGAGATCAAGGGAAAGCAAGTTGGAAAGATTTCCGAAATGGCTGGGAAGACGTCCAGTGAAATTGGCATCAGAGAGAATAAGGTGTTGGATTTTGGGGAAAGAAGCAAGGAATGGAGGTATGGGTCTCCCTTCAAAATCATTAGAGCTCAGATCAAGGGAAAGCAAGTTGGAAAGATTTCCGAGTTGGCTGGAAAGACGTCCAATGAAATTGACATCAGAAAGACTGAGGTATTGGATTTTGGTGAGAGAAGCAAGGAATGGAGGTATGGGCCTCCCTTCAAAATCATTAAAGCTAAGATCAAGGGAAAGCAAGTTGGAAAGATTTCCAAGTTGGCTGGGAAGACGTCCAGTGAAATTGGCATAAGAGAGATTGAGGTATTGGATTTTGGAGAGAGAAGCAACGAATGGAGGTATGGGACTCCCTTCAAAATCATTACAGCTGAGATCCAAATGAGTCAAGTGCTCCAACTCAAGCAGTGAAGGACTTATCTCACCTCTTAGAGACTTGTACTCATCCTTAAATTCAGTTGGCGGTGCAGGAAGATGAAGCATGATGATGTGACCTGACTGGTTGCTACACTGGACTCCTCTCCATTGGCAACAATCTCTTGTGTCCCAAGAAGACAAAATGCCATAGTCATCCACAAGGCCATGTTTGAAGCGAAGCAGAGCTTGTCTCTCCCTCTCTACGCACCCCACAGTGGTTCCAAGCCCAACTTTGGCACATACCACCACAAGCACAAGAAAGCTAAAAAGGAGGCATTCAAAGGAACGCATAGCCATAGTCATTCAAAGGAGGCAGTCTTGCAAGTAACACTGGGTTTTTTTGCGGATTCACATAGCACCAAGCACTCATATATATAATATTATCCATCTGCCTTGTTTTTATTTTTCCTTTTTGCTAATTATTTTATCCAAAAATACCATGTGGTATTATTTAAAAAAAATATATTTATAAATTGAATATTCAAAAAATTGAAGTATTCATTTTTTATGGTATGGTATTTGTATTCTTCTTATCTATGTAAAAGACTTGTTGGGAGTTGTTTTCCCACGTGGCTTCCTCCATGTTGTTACCAATTTTTCTATAAGGCACAAAGGGTCCCATTAATTTATTATTTTCCAATATATTTTTGGAAAAATGAATGGATGATATAATTTTAATATGAAGTCAACACAAGTGTAGGTGCCATTTGAATACTCTTGTTTTTTTTTTTTTTTTTTTTTTTTTTGTGCTTTAAAAAACGCAAAATAATAATAATTCCTATTTATGAAAATTTTCATTTTACCTTCATATTAGTGACCAAAATAATGATGTTAAAAATTTAATGAATTAATATGATTTCTTAAATCGAATAGTTATTATTGACAATCAATAAGTAATTTCAAATATAAAAATAAATTTAATCCAAAAGTTAGCTTATTGGAGAAAAAAATAATTTAGGTTAATATTCTTCTAAAGGGAAAATTACCTATAATTTTAAGGTAATACATTTTCTTATTAGACTATACTAAACCTTGTTAAGTGTTAATGAAGATATACAATGACATTTTTTGTATCATTTTTTAATTAAATTATACGAAAGTCATATTTAAAATTTTCATTCTATAAAGGAAACTTTCATTGAAATAATTTTTTAGTTAAATTAAATAATATAATATTTAAAGTTTTTCATCCCAATTCGTTTTTATAGAGTGTTTTTAGCAACACTCTACATTGTATGTATAATTGTTTTCAACAATTCTCAAAATTATGTTGTGAAAATTATTTTTGAAAAACTTCCAAACAGATTCAATGGAAATTTTGTTTATCAAAAAGTCACATCATGTGGAATTCTTCTTCCCATTAGGACTTTGTGCTTGAGGAATTTTTTGTCCATTACACTCATTTTATTGAAAAATTGATATATGTTTATCAAAAGTAGTGGCGTGGATAAACCCTAAAATAATATTAATATGAAAATAAAATTATTATTTTATTAAAAACATATTATATTTCAATATTTAAAAATTAAAAGATATTATATTTATATTTATGAAATATTTTTTTTGAAAAATGATACTTTTTTTTTCAATGTAATAAAAAATCTATATTTATAAAAAATTAATCATCGTGACGCTAGGACTCTAATTCATAATTAGATTAGGTGTCGTGATCAACGTAAAAACATAAATAAATAACAATTTCTAATGTGTCTCAAAATTCTTAAAATTCTTATCATTTGACTTCAAATGGTATTATTAATTTCAAAAAATTTAAATTTATTAAAAACTCTATATTAAAACTCTAATTTAAAACTATAATAATATTTATCAAATTTTCTAGTAAAATTATTTTAAAATAATTGTATTGATATTAGTTTATTTAAATAATTAAAATGATTAAAAGTTATATTAATAATGTATCTTATCAAATTAATTTTAATTTTAAATTATATTTTGTAAAATATTAGAACTTCATTAATAGTTTTAATATTTTAGTTATTTTTGAATATTGGTTTATACTAGAAGTCTCAAAGAATTAAGAAAAGAAGAAAAGGAAAACTATCTTTTAGGTTGTTTAATTTATAGTATATAATTATTGTTAATAATAATTATAACAATAATAGATTCAATATTAATAAGAATAATATTAATAACAATATGAATATTGTAATACTAATATCATAAATAATAATAATAATAGTAATAATCTTTAATAATAATGTAATTAATCTTAATATATGGTATATAAAGGACAAAAAGAAAGAAAGAAAAAAAGTAAAATTAAATGGTAATAGAAGGAAAAGACAAAGAAATGGCATAAATGAAATGATAAAATAATCAAAATTTCAAAGGGATACTTCTGATGTAGCTTAGCAGCATGTCTAGATAATTCTCCCCCATCTTGGGCAATTCTACCAAATTTTCCAATAGATAATTTTTTTTTATATAAAATATATATAAATTAATTTAGAAGTGTGGTCTTTTAATTAAAAGTCTAGGTGTTGTTTGAATATCTTTCCTATTTTCTATATTTAAAAACAAACATGATAATAATTCCTATTTACGAAAATTTCTATTTTACCTTCGTATTATAGTAACTTTATGAAAAAAAATTCTAACATGTTTAGTAAATAATGATTTCAAAATTAATATATAGTGACCAAATGAAACCTAAGTATTTGATAAATTAAATTGTTAGATTGTTGTGCATATATAGTGACCAAAATAACATTGTTAAAATTTTAATGAATTAACAATATTATTTCTTAAATTGATTACTTACAAATATAAAAATTTAATTTAATCCAAAAATTTATTTATAGGAGAAAAAAATATAATTTAAGGTAATTATATGATTCTGGGGAAATTAGCCATAATGTTAAGCTATTATATTTTATTATTAGACCATTCTAAACCTTGTTAAGCAGTTTATAAAGATATGCAACAACCTTTTTTTTAAAAAAAACCAAAAAATCCCATCATGTGGAATTCTTCTTCCTATGAAGACTTTGTGTTTATAGAAATTTTTGCTCATTGCACCCATGCGTCACCTATATTAACCAAAACCACTTTCAAGTGTAATGATTGAAAGTAGAAGCTAAATTCAAATGTAATAGGAAAAAATATTAAATTATGAGATGAGTTGCTATATATCAAAGTAAAACTCACAATGAAGATGTATTAGTGGAAAGAGAGAAGACTATAAGTCTAGTTCTGCGAGGTCAAGAATTTATAAAATAAATTTTATTTATTTTTTATGTATTATCATCGACAAGGTTATGTTTGAAGAGAAGGAGAATTTGTGTTCCTCTCTCTCTATGCACCCACTAACTTTCACCATAGTGGTTATTAACTTTCCCCATAGTGGTTCCAAGTCCACCTTTGGCACATACCATAAAAAACACAAGAAAGCTCACAAGGAGGTGGAGGTATTCAAAGGACCATCTATCCATGGTCTGCAAACAACACAAGACCCACTTGGGGATTATTTTTTTCTGTGTACTTTCTCCTTTTTATTTATTCTTGTCTCTAAGGTTAACGAGAGAATTAAGGCTAGATATTAACAAGGGTAGATTTATATCTATGCTCTAAGCAGTGACGTCAAAGTACAACATAGAAAATGTGGTATCCAACTAGTTGCCCATTTTCTTGGCTTTTCAAGGTTGCAATGGAAGGTGTACACTAAGGCTATGTTTAGTGTAAAGAAATCATAGCCCATGATTGTTAGAGCATTTAGAGTAAATGAAGGCTATGATTGGTATAAAGAAATCAAAGCCCGTGATTTTTAGAGCCTTCAAACTAAATGATTTAGCACAAAGAAAAATTTAGCTTAAGAAATCAAATACACTAAAACTATGTTTAGTATCAAGGAATGAGGAGGAAATGAACATCTCATTCATTTTCTCAGTAATTCACATGTTTCGGATAGCTCAATGACAATGGAAATTGAATAAAAAGTTATTCTAGTAAGAAGGAAATCTCATTCATAAGTAAGATTGCAATTGATTTCTAATAGAAAGTATTTTGATCCTTCATTTCCATTAGGTTTATGTGATTTTTTATGGATAATTTTTAGTAAATTTTATTTTTCTTATTTTTATTAATTATTTAGTGAAAAAAAAACCCTCAAACATTGTTTTAAACTATATTTAAGGTTAGTATTGTCAATTTATTTCTTTTTTATCCTAATTCCCATTATAGAAACAAATAATAATTTTAACCTTACATTTATAGGTGACATTCATATTTTAAGAACGAAAAATGATAATAATTCCTACTTACGAAAATTTTTGTAGTGTTCATAGTAGCACTTGAAAAGATGAATAATTTTGATTTTTTTTTTTTTTTTTTTTAACATTGTATGTAGTTTTTAACAATTCTTAAAAGTAATTTTTGAGAATTGTTTTAAAACATATCTCAAATGGATTCATTGGAATTTTATTTTATTTATCTAAAGGCCCCACCACAAGGAATTTTTCTTCATATGAAGACTTTGTGTTTGTGGAAATTTATGTTCATTGCGCTCATGTCCCATCTATACTAAAGCCACTTTCAAATGTGTGGAGATTGAAAAGAGAAGCCCACTTCAAATGTGGTAGGCAAAATCATGAAATTATGGGAAGCCAAAGTAGACGAATGTGAAGATGTTTTAGTGGAAAGAGAAAAGACTACAAGTCTTGGTCTACTAAGATCAACGATTGTACCAATGGAAAAATGAAAGAAATTATAAAACAAAAATAACTTCACAATTGTTTTTTCTTATAGTCTTAAAAGAAAGAAGATTGTAAAACAAGCTTCTAATATGATGAATTCATTGAACCTTGAAATTTTTGGCCCATAAAATATTGAAATTTATTAAAAGGTCACACCATGTGGAATTCTTCTTTCCATTAGAACTTTGTGTTTGTGGAATTTTTTGTTCATTGCACTCATGTTTCATCCATACCAACCAAAACCACTTTCAAATATGAAGCTTAAAAGTAGAAGTTTATCAATTCACATATGATAAGTAAAAATCATTAAATTATTGAATGATTTGTAGACTAAGAGTCTTGGTCATGGGGGTCAACAATTGCACCAACTATGAAATAGAAGAATTTATGAAACAAAAATAATTACATGGTTGTTTTTTTAAAGAAAGAAGATGATAAAACCAACTTATCATACGATGAACCTCAAAACTTTTGGGTCCACTCAATAGGTAAGGTTCAAATCCAATTTGTAGTATAGGTATATATATATATATATATATCCTATAAGTTTTATAAGAAGTGAATCTTTTAAGGATAACTTTCTAATTCCATTTTTTTTAATTGCTTGTGTGATTGCTTTAGGTGGAAGGAGGAAAATTTCAATTTGAATGGATGTATCAGTAGTTAAATTTTAGGATATATTGGTGGATAGAGATTTTGACAAAAATTTTAATGGAACATAGATTAGATGCAATGGAAAGTAATCAAAAGTCATAAAAATATTGAAAAAATAATTAAAAAATAAGTATAAATATTCAATCATTTTATTGAACAAATTGATATATATATATCAAAATTAGTGGCATGGATAAACCCTAAAAGAATATTAATATGAAAATAAAATTATTTAAAAGCATATTATATTTCAATATTTAAAAATTAAAAGACATTATATTTATATTTATGAAATAATTTTGTTGAAAAATGATATTTTATTACATGGTATTATTATTTTTTTCAATGTAATAAAAAATCTATAATTATATCAAAATTTGAAAAATCTATATTTATATAAAAAAAAAAAAATCAACGTGACACTAGGACTCTAATTCATAATTAGATTAGGTGTCGTGATGAACGCAAAAAACTAAAATAAATAACAATTTCTAATGTGCCTAAAAATTCTTAAAATTATTATAATTTGAATTTAAATGATATTATTAATTTCAAAAATCTTAAATTTTATTAAAAACTCTATATTAAAAATCTAATTTAAAACTATAATAGTATTTATCAAATTTTCCAGTAAAATTATTTAAAATTCCTTTAATGTATTTCATTTATTTAAAAAATTAAAAACCAATTTTATTAAACATATTTTATTTCATTTTAAATAAAAAATCTGAATCATTTTAAAGTCTAAGGATTTATGTAAAATATTTTACTTGAACATTAATTTCTAAAATTTTGTTAAAAAATTATGGTGAAAATTTTTTGTTGTTAGTTAAAATACTTGCATTGATATTAGTTTATTTAAATAATTAAAATGATTAAAAGTTATATTAATAATGTATCTTATCAAATTAATTTTTAATTTTAAATTATATTTTATAAAATATTACAACTTCATTAATAGTGTTGATATTTTAGTTATTTTTTAATAAAAGTATCATTTTAATATTTTAAAATAAAGCATTAGTACACATTTTTATAATAAAATTTATAAACTTTCTGAATTAAAAAAAAAAAAAAAAAACAATGTCTTCTAGGATTGGTTTATACTAGATGGTATCATAATAATAAAAATGTGAATATTGTAATACTAAACATAAATAATAATAATACTAATAATAGTAATAATATTTAATAATAATGTAATTAGTCTTAATATATAGTATATAAAGGACAAAAAGAAAGAAAGAAAAAAGTAAAATTAAATGGTAATAACTTAAGGAAAAGACAAACAAATGGCATAAATGAAATTATAAAATAATCAAAATTTCAAAGGGATATTTCTGAGGTAGTTTACCAACATGTCTGTATAATTCTCCCTCATTTTGGATATTTCTACCAAATTTTCCAATAGATAATCGTATTTTCTATATTTAAAAATTAACATGATAATAATTCCTATTTATCAAAACTTCTGTTTTACCTTCATATTATGGTAACTTTATGAAAAAAAAAATTGTAACGTGTTTAGTAAATAATGATTTCAAAATCAATATATAGTGACCAAATATATAGTAAACTAAATTGTTAGATTGTTGTGCATATATAGTGACAAAAATATGGATGTTAAAATTGTAATGAATTAACATTATTTCTTAAATTGATTACTTACAAATATAAAAATTTAATTTAATCCAAAAATTTATTTATAGGAGAAAAAATATAATTTATATTTTATTATTAGACTAGACTAAACCTTGTTAAGTGGTTAATAAAGATGTGCAACTACCTTTTTTTTTTATAAAAAACCAAACGATCCCACCATGTGGAATTCGTCTTTTCATGAAGACTTAGTGTTTACAAAAATTTTTGTCTATTGCACCCATGTCCATCTATATTAATCAAGACCACTTTCACATGTGAAGATCGAAAGTATAAGCTAAATTCAAATGTGGTAGACAAAATTATTAAATTATGGAATGAATTGTTATATGGCAAAGTAAAATACACGATGAATATGTATTAGTGGAAAAAGAGAAGACTGCAAGTCTTGGTCCATGAAGTTAAGAATTTATAAAACAAAAATTCTTCTTATGCATAATCATGACAAGGAAATGTTTGAAGAGAAGGAGAGCTTCTATCTTTCTCTCTCTCTCTATGCACCCACTAACTTTCCCTATAGTGGTTCCAAGCCCACCTTTGGCACATACCACCAAAACCACAAGAAAGCTCACAAGGAGATGGAGGTGTTTAGAGGACCCATGGTCCCCAAGCAACACGACCAACTTTGTAACTTGGGGATTGCTTTTTTCTCTATACTTTCTCCTTTTTTATTTATTCTAGTCTCTAAGGTCAATGAGAGAATTAAAGCTAGATATTAACAAGAATGGAATGATATCTATGCTCTAAGCAATGACGTCAAAGTGCAATGTAGAAAACATGGTATCCAATTGGTAGCCCATTTTCTTGACTTTTCAAGGTTATAATGAAAGGTGTACACTAAGGCTATGTTTAGTGAAAGAAATCATAGCCCATGATTGTTAGAGCATTTAAAGTAAATGAAGGCTATGATTGGTATAAAGAAATCAAAGCTCACGATTGTAAGAGTCTTTAAAGTAAATGATTTAACATAAAGAAAAATTTAGTTTAAGAAGTCAAATACATTGAGGCTATGTTTAGTATAAGGAATGAGGAGGAAATGAACATCTTATTCATTTTCTCAGTAATTCACATGTTTCAGATAACTCAATAACAATGAGAATTGAATAAAAAAAATGATTCTATTAGGAATGAAATCTCATTCATAAGTAAGATTTCAATTGATCTCTAATAGAAGGTATTTTGATCATTCGTTTCCATTGTGTTTATATGATTTTTTATGAATAAATTTTATTTATGATTAAATATTATTTTTCTTAATTTTATTATTTAATGAAAAAAAACTCTCAAAATATATTATTTGGAAATGAAATAAAACATTATTTTAAACTATATGTAAGGTTAGTATTGTCAATTTATTTCTTTTCTATCCTAATTCTCGTTGTTTTCAAACATTGAAATAGAAACAAATAATAATTTTAACTTTACATTTATAAATTTCATTCATATTTTAAAACTGGAAAATGATAATAATTTCTACTTCCAAAAAGTTTTGTTGAGTGTTCTTAGTAGCACTTGAAAAGATGAAAAATAATTTTGAATTTTTTTACATTGTATGTAGTTTTTAACAATTCTTGAAATTACGTTTTGAGAACTATTTTAAAACATATCTCAAATGGATTAGTTGATTTTTTTTATTTTTTATTTTTAAATGAGAAGGCCCCCACCACAAGGAATTCTTCTTCCTATGAGGACTTTGTGCTTGCGGAAAATTTTGTCAGTTGTATTCATATCCCATCTATACTAAAGCCACCTTCATATGTACAGAGATTGGAAATAGAAGCCCAATTCAAATGTGATATGCCAAATCATTAAATTATGGGATGTCAAAGTAAACAAAGTGAAGATGTATTAGTGGAAAGATAGAAGACTACAAGTCTTGGTCTAGAAGGTCAACAATTGATGAATAAAAACCACTAGATATTAATTGATGAATAAAAATCAAATTTTCAAATAGAAAATGAACATTTTGAAAAAAAAAAATGAAGATTCATAGTATATTGTTGAAATATATTGAATACTAATCTAAATAGTATAGATTGAAGGTGCACTCATTTCTTATTGTTTATTTATTATTTTTAACTATAATATTTTTTATTTTTTTAATTATAATTCACTATTGAATTTATTAGTTTTAAATATTAAAATTTAAGTTTGGCATTGTTAATATTTAAGTAATGAAGTTATATTCAAAGATCATGACACAAGGCTTATGGTATACAATCCGATCTCATATAATCAAAATTTATTTCCACTAAGAAATATACACACTACCTTGTGAATTAATCATTTATATTTCCATATTTAACGTTCTTTCTCTTAGGAAAAGTACTACAAATTAATTGATGAATGGAAAATTAAATTTAAAATAGAAAATGAACATTTTATTTATTTTGAAAAGAAAAAAGAAGAAGAAGAAGAAGAAGAAGATTCATAGTATATTGTTGAAATATATTGAATACTAATCTAAATAGTATGTATTGAAGGTGCATTCATGTCTTATTGTCTCTAAGGTTAATGAGAGAATTAAAGCTAGATATTAACAAGGGTAGATTTATATCTATGCTCTAAGCAGTGACGTCAAAGTACAACGTAGAAAATGTGGTATCCAACTAGTTGCCCATTTTCTTGGCTTTTCAAGGTTGCAATGGAAGGTGTATACTAAGGCTATGTTTAGTGTAAAGAAATCATAGCCCATGATTGTTAGAGCATTTAGAGTAAATGAAGGCTATGATTGGTATAAAGAAAGCAAAGCCCGTGATTTTTAGAGCCTTCAAACTAAATGATTTAGCACAAAGAAAAATTTAGCTTAAGAAATCAAATACACTAAAACTATGTTTAGTATCAAGGAATGAGGAGGAAATGAACATCTCATTCATTTTCTCAGTAATTCACATGTTTCGGATAGCTCAATGACAATGAAAATGGAATAAAAAATTATTCTAGTAGGAAGGAAATCTCATTCATAAGTAAGATTTCAATTGATTTCTAATAGAAAGTATTTTGATCCTTCATTTCCATTAGGTTTATGTGATTTTTTATGAATAATTTTTAGTAAATATTATTTTTCTTATTTTTATTAATTATTTAGTGAAAAAAAACCCTCAAACATTGTTTTAAACTATATGTAAGGTTAGTATTGTCAATTTATTTCTTTTTTATCCTAATTCCCATAATAGAAACAAATAATAATTTAACCTTACATTTATAGGTGACATTCATATTTTAAGAACGAAAAATGATTATAATTCCTACTTCCGAAAATTTTTGTATTGTTCATAGTAGCACTTGAAAAGATGAATAATTTTGAATTTTGTTTTTTAACATTGTATGTAGTTTTACATTGTATGTAGTTTTTAACAATTCTTAAAATTAATTTTTGAGAATTGTTTTAAAACATATCTCAAATGGATTCATTGGAATTTTATTTTATTTATCTAAAGGCCCCACCACAAGGAATTTTTTTCGTATGAAGACTTTGTGTTTGTGGAAATTTATGTTCATTACGCTTATGTCCCATCTATACTAAAGCCACTTTCAAATGTGTGGAGATTGAGAAGAGAAACCCACTTCAAATGTGGTAGGCAAAATCATGAAATTATGGGAAGCCAAAGTAAACGAAAGTGAAGATGTTTTAGTGGAAAGAGAAAAGACTACAAGTCTTAGTCTACTAAGATCAACGATTGTACCAATGGAAAAATGAAAGAAATTATAAAACAAAAATAACTTCACAATTGTTTTTTCTTATAGTCTTAAAAGAAAGAAGATTGTAAAACAAGCTTCTAATATGATGAATTCATTGAACCTTGAAAATTTTGGCCCACTCAATAGGCAAGGTTCAAACCCAACCAGTAATATAGGTCTCGTTGTAGTACCCTTTATAATTAAATTCATCTTTATATTTTTTTCAGGCCATGTTTGGTTGATAATTCAGGTTGGATATATAAATCTTAAGTGTAGGATTTTATTTTCTTTAAAAAATGGATTGGTGGAGTGTGGTGAGTCTCACAATAGTAAAAAAGAAAACACCCCATGGAAGGATTTTGAACACAGCCTAGCGTGCTTGTCTTCATCAAATTAACCCTTTTTCCACTTTTAATCTTCCATTGGGTCATTAGTTTCCACATGCTTTGCTTTTTCAGTCTCGGTTGAATTTGATGGGTGAAAATGTGAATCACATACATTTTTTCTCTTGATATGCTTCATTCATTGAAAGGGAAAATAATGACGATATATTCAAAGATCATAATACCGGATCATTTTTTTTTCCTTAAAAAACAACATGTTTTCATTGTTTATTAGTTAATTAAGAAATAAAAGTTAACTTTTATTGTGGAACTAAATGTTACTTTTATAATGAATTGAATATGTCATAAAAAGAATGTATTTTTTCTCTCAATTTTAAATTTAGAGCATTTAAAAAATTCCTTTTCATACTGATTATTTTTTTCAAAAAAGATAATCATTTATATTTCCATATTTAACGTTTTTTTCTCTTAAGAGAAGCACTTTATGAATGATGAATATATTTAAGTACTTGTTGAATGATCATACAGCCATAATGGTCTACAAGTAACACAGGACCAACTTTGTTAACACTTAGTTTTTTTGTGGATTCACACAGCGCCAAGCACTCATATATATATTTGAGGTACAGATGAATTAATTAGAAGAAAATGTAGCAGCACCAACAGAAAGCAGAATTGACACCAAGCACTCATTTATTTAGACTTCTTTACACTAGCAGATTCCTTCCTTAGCTTGCTGCTTTACTGTAAAGATTTCTCATTTTGTTTTATACATGCATTGGGGACTGTCCTTTTTTACCTGCATATCTGGAATATAATTGAAAAGGCATTTGAACAAAAATATCATTAGAGTTGCTTATTAAATATCCATGTGCTTATTAGAGTAGCACATGGATTCCATCTGCTGAGGATACAAAAATGATTGGTGGCCAACTCTCAAGTAAAAATAAAAAATAATTTTATTTATAACTGAGATTTGAAAGTACTTTGATTTCTTTTGGCTCACGAAATGATATAAAATATGTTAAAATTATATTTAACATATGAAGTTTAGTTTTTGGATTAAAAGTGTAGGTGTCATTTGAATACTCTCTTTTTTTTTTCTTTTTTTAAAAACACAAAATAATAATAATTCCTATTTATGAAAATTTCTATTTTACCTTTTATTAGTGAGCAAAATAATAATATTAAAATTCTAATGAATTAATATGATTTCTTAAATCGATTATTTATTATTGAAAATCAACAAGTAATTTCAAATATAAAAAATTAATTTAATTCAAAAGTTAGATTATTTGAGAAAAAAATCATTTATGCTACTATTCTTCTAGAGGGAAAATTACCCATAATTTTAAAGTACTCTATTTTCTTATTAAACTATACTAAACCTCGTCAAGTGTTAAATTATAAGAAAGTCATCTTTAAATTTTTCATTCTAAAAAGGAAACTTTCATTTAAATCATTTTGTAGTTAAATTAAATAATATAATATTTAAATTTTTCCATCTCAATTGGTTTTTATAAAGTATTTTTAGTAACACTCTATATTATATGTATAATTGTTTTCAACAATTCTCAAAATTATGTTGTGAAAATTATTTTTGAAAATCTTCCAAATAGATTCAATAAAAATTCTTTTTATCAAAAGGTCACACCATGTGGAATTCTTCTTTCCATTAGGACTTTGTGCTTGTGGAATTCATTGCACTCATGTTTCATCCATACCAACCAAAACCACTTTCAAATATGAAGCTTAAAAGTAGAAGTTTATCAATTCACATATGATAATTAAAAATCATTAAATTATTGAATGATTTGTAGACTAAGAGTCTTGGTCATGGGGGTCAACAATTGCACCAACTATGAAATAGAAGAATTTATGAAACAAAAATAATTACATGGTTGTTTTTTTAAAGAAAGAAGATGATAAAACCAACTTATCATACGATGAACCTCAAAATATTTTACTTGTTGAAAAATTATGGTGAAAATTTTTTGTTGTTAGTTAAAATACTTGCATTGATATTAGTTTATTTAAATAATTAAAATGATTAAAAGTTATATTAATAATGTATCTTATCAAATTAATTTTAATTTTAAATTATATTTTATAAAATATTAGAACTTCATTGATAGTTTTGATATTTTAGTTATTTTTTAATAAAAGTATCATTTTAATATTTTAAAATAAAGCATTAATACACATTTTTATAATAAAATTTATAAACTTTCTGAATTTAAAAAAAAAAAAAAAAACATGTCTTCTAGGATTGGTTTATACTAGATGGTATCATAATAATAAAAATGTGAATATTGTAATACTAATCATAAATAATAATAATAATAATAATAATAATAGTAATAATAATGTAATTAGTCTTAATATATAGTATATAAAGGACAAAAAGAAAGAAAGAAAGAAAAAAGTAAAATTAAATGGTAATAGCTTAAGGAAAAGACAAACAAATGGCATAAATGAAATTATAAAATAATCAAAATTTCAAAGGGATATTTCTGAGGTAGTTTACCAACATGTCTGTATAATTCTCCCTCATTTTGGATATTTCTACCAAATTTTCCAATAGATAATCGTATTTTCTATATTTAAAAATTAAGATGATAATAATTCTTATTTATCAAAATTTCTGTTTTACCTTCATATTATGGTAACTTTATGAAAAAAAAATTGTAACGTGTTTAGTAAATAATGATTTCAAAATTAATATATAGTGACCAAAAATATAGTAAACTAAATTGTTAGATTGTTGTGCATATATAGTGACAAAAATATGGATGTTAAAATTGTAATGAATTAACATTATTTCTTAAATTGATTATTTACAAATATAAAATTTTAATTTAATCCAAAAATTTATATATAGGAGAAAAAAATATAATTTATATTTTATTATTAGACTAGACTAAACCTTGTTAAATGGTTAATAAAGATGTGCAACTACCTTTTTTTTTTATGAAAAACCAAAAGATCCCACCATGTGGAATTCGTCTTTTCATGAAGACTTAGTGTTTACAAAAATTTTTGTCTATTGCACCCATGTCTATCTATATTAATCAAGACCACTTTCACATGTGAAGATCGAAAGTATAAGCTAAATTCAAATGTGGTAGACAAAATTATTAAATTATGGAATGAATTGTTATATGGAAAAGTAAAATACACGATGAATATGTATTAGTGGAAAAAGAGAAGACTGCAAGTCTTGGTCCATGAAGTTAAGAATTTATAAAACATGTCCATCTATATTAATCAAGACCACTTTCACATGTGAAGATCGAAAGTATAAGCTAAATTCAAATGTGGTAGACAAAATTATTAAATTATGGAATGAATTGTTATATGGCAAAGTAAAATACACGATGAATATGTATTAGTGGAAAAAGAGAAGACTGCAAGTCTTGGTCCATGAAGTTAAGAATTTATAAAACATGTCCATCTATATTAATCAAGACCACTTTCACATGTGAAGATCGAAAGTATAAGCTAAATTCAAATGTGGTAGACAAAATTATTAAATTATGGAATGAATTGTTATATGGCAAAGTAAAATACACGATGAATATGTATTAGTGGAAAAAGAGAAGACTGCAAGTCTTGGTCCATGAAGTTAAGAATTTATAAAACATGTCCATCTATATTAATCAAGACCACTTTCACATGTGAAGATCGAAAGTATAAGCTAAATTCAAATGTGGTAGATAAAATTATTAAATTATGGAATGAATTGTTATATGGCAAAGTAAAATACACGATGAATATGTATTAGTGGAAAAAGAGAAGACTGCAAGTCTTGGTCCATGAAGTTAAGAATTTATAAAACATGTCCATCTATATTAATCAAGACCACTTTCACATGTGAAGATCGAAAGTATAAGCTAAATTCAAATGTGGTAGACAAAATTATTAAATTATGGAATGAATTGTTATATGGCAAAGTAAAATACACGATGAATATGTATTAGTGGAAAAAGAGAAGACTGCAAGTCTTGGTCCATGAAGTTAAGAATTTATAAAACATGTCCATCTATATTAATCAAGACCACTTTCACATGTGAAGATCGAAAGTATAAGCTAAATTCAAATGTGGTAGACAAAATTATTAAATTATGGATTGAATTGTTATATGGCAAAGTAAAATACACGATGAATATGTATTAGTGGAAAAAGAGAAGACTGCAAGTCTTGGTCCATGAAGTTAAGAATTTATAAAACAAAAATTCTTCTTATGCATAATCATGACAAGGAAATGTTTGAAGAGAAGGAGAGCTTCTATCTTTCTCTCTCTCTCTATGCACCCACTAACTTTCCCTATAGTGGTTCCAAGCCCATCTTTGGCACATACCACCAAAACCATAAGAAAGCTCACAAGGAGATGGATGTGTTTAGAGGACCCATGGTCCCCAAGCAACACGACCAACTTTGTAACTTGGGGATTGTTTTTTTCTCTATACTTTCTCCTTTTTTATTTATTCTAGTCTCTAAGGTCAATGAGAGAATTAAAGCTAGATATTAACAAGAATGGAATGATATCTATGCTCTAAGCAATGATGTCAAAGTGCAATGTAGAAATCATGGTATCCAATTGGTAGCCCATTTTCTTGACTTTTCAAGGTTATAATGAAAGGTGTACACTAAGGCTATGTTTAGTGAAAGAAATCATAGCCCATGATTGTTAGAGCATTTAAAGTAAATGAAGGCTATGATTGGTATAAAGAAATCAAAGCTCACGATTGTAAGAGTCTTTAAAGTAAATGATTTAACATAAAGAAAAATTTAGTTTAAAAAGCCAAATACATTGAGGCTATGTTTAGTATAAGGAATGAGGAGGAAATGAACATCTTATTCATTTTCTCAGTAATTCACATGTTTCAGATAAGTCAATAACAATGAGAATTAAATAAAAAAAATGATTCTATTAGGAATGAAATCTCATTCATAAGTAAGATTTCAATTGATCTCTAATAGAAGGTATTTTGATCCTTCATTTCCATTGTGTTTATATGATTTTTTATGAATTTATTTTTATTTATTGAGTAAATATTATTTTTCTTAATTTTATTATTTAATGAAAAAAAACTCTCAAAATATATTATTTGGAAATGAAATAAAACATTATTTTAAACTATACGTAAGGTTAGTATTGTCAATTTATTTCTTTTTCTATCCTAATTCTCATTGTTTTCAAACATTGAAATAGAAACAAATAATAATTTTAACCTTACATTTATAAATTTCATTCATATTTTAAAAATGGAAAATGATAATAATTTCTACTTACAAAAAGTTTTGTAGAGTGTTCTTAGTAGCACTTGAAAAGATGAAAAATAATTTTGAATTTTTTTACATTGTATGTAGTTTTTAAAAATTCTTGAAATTACATTTTGAGAACTATTTTAAAACATATCTCAAATGGATTAGTTGATTTTTTTTTATTTTTTTTTTTAAATGAGAAGGCCCCACCACAAGGAATTCTTCTTCCTATGAGGACTTTGTGCTTGCGGAAAATTTTGTCAATTGTATTCATATCCCATCTATACTAAAGCCACCTTCATATGTACAGAGATTGGAAATAGAAGCCCAATTCAAATGTGATAGGCAAAATCATTAAATTATGGGATGTCAAAGTAAACAAAAGTGAAAATGTATTAGTGGAAAGATAGAAGACTACAAGTCTTGGTCTAGAAGGTCAACAATTGTACCAATGGAAAAATGAAAGAAATTATAAAACAAGAATAACTCCAAGTTTTTTTTCTTATAGTCTTGAAAAAAAGAAGATTGTAAAACGAGCTTCTAATATGATGAATTCATTGAACCTCAAAATTTTTTATCCATTCAATAGGTAAGGTTGAAACCCAATTGGTAATATGGATCTCGTTGTAGTACCCTTTACAATTAAATTCATTTTTATATTTTTTTCAAACCATATTTGATTGATAATTCAGGATATACATATCAAGTGTAGGATTTTATTTTCCTTAAAAAGTGGACTGTGGTGGGTCTCACGAAAGTAAGAAGAAACGCCCCATGGAAGGACTTTGAACATAGCCTGGTGTGTGGTGTGCTTGTCTTCATCAAATTAACCATTTTTCCACTTTTAATCTTTCATTCGGTCATTAGTTTCCACATGCTTTGCTTTTCAGTCTTGGTCAAATTTGATGAGTGGAAATATGAGTCACGTACATTTTTTTTCTCCTCATATGCTTCATTAATTGAAAGGGAAAGTAATGACGTTATATTCAAAGATCATGATACCGCATCATTTTTCTTTCCTTAAAAAGCAACATGTTTTCATTATTTATTAGTTAATTAAGAAATAAAAGTTAAATTTTATTGTACAACTAAATACTACTTTTATAATAAATTGAATATGTCATAAAACGAATGTATTTTTCTCTCAATTTTAAATTTAGATCATTTAAAAAATTCCTTTTCCTATTGATTATTTTTTTTAATTAATCATTTAATTTCCATATTTAACGTTTTTTTTCTCTTAAGAAAAGCACTAGATATTAATTGATGAATAAAAATCAAATAGAAAATAGAAAATGAACATTTTGAAAAAAAAAAAAATGAAGATTCATAGTATATTGTTGAAATATATTGAATACTAATCTAAATAGTATAGATTGAAGGTGCACTCATTTCTTATTGTTTATTTATTATTTTTAACTATAATATTTTTATTTTTTTAATTATAATTCACTATTGAATTTATCAGTTTTAAATATTAAAATTTAAGTTTGGCATTGTTAATATTTAAGTAATGGAGTTATATTCAAAGATCATGACACAAGGCTTATGGTATACAATCCGATCTCATATAATCAAAATTTATTTCCACTAAGAAATATACACATTACCTTGTGAATTAATCATTTATATTTCCATATTTAACGTTCTTTCTCTTAGGAAAAGTACTACAAATTAATTGATGAATGGAAAATTAAATTTAAAATAGAAAATGAATATTTTGTTTTATTTTGAAAAGAAAAAAGAAGAAGAAGAAGAAGATTCATAGTATATTGTTGAAATATATTGAATACTAATCTAAATAGTATGTATTGAAGGTGCATTCATGTCGTATTGTTTATTTATTATTTTTAAATTATATTTGACTAATGAATTTGTCATTTTAAAATTATTAAAATATATTTTTAGATTATTTAACATTAATTTAACTTCTTATTCGATACTAGGATCTGTTATGATTTTAAAATAATTGTTTTATTGGGTTAGAGACTTTATTTTAGATTATTTTGTTGGACAACCCAGGAAATTAACAACACAATTGGTGCTGGCGGCTTAAGGCCCAGTCGAAGCATGAAGCCTCCAGTCCGTGGGCCCAGTCGGAGGCCAATCCAAGCCTCAATTATGCACAGGCAGGAAATATAGCTTCCAAGTGGATATATCACTCCTTTGGTGACTTGAATTCTTTTGTTAGTGGATACATCACTCCTTTGATATGCTTCATGATTGGGATTGGTTGCCACGTGTCATCTGGCAGTGCCTTCTCACCCTAGTTTTGGACCGGACATATTCATATTTGGTGAATTTAGTGCGGGCTTGGGCCATGTTCTGTTTGGGCTTTTCCTATATAACCTTCTGTCACAACCTGTTCAAATGATACTCCTTTGGGCCATGTGGGTAAATCTCATATAAAAGATCAAAGCATCAGCCAATTCAAATTATGTGGATAAATCTCAAGTTTATAGGGAGGCTTAACCATCTCATAACACACTTCTCCTATGGTTTTAAAATTATTTATATATAATTGAATAAAATAATTTATTTACTTATTTATTTTCTCATTTTTAACCATATATAAAAAAATAAAAAGTTTTGCATAATATATTTTACATTGATATATTATATGTATTTAAAATTTAGAAATCATTTTTAAAAAATTAAACAATTACCAATGATATTGGAAATTCTCCGCCATGCCCATTTATTTATTTTGGATTAAGATGAAAACGAGTTCAAATAATCATAACTAGGGGTGTAAATATGGTCGATTTGATTAGTTTTTAATTAAAAAATGAATCGAATCGGTACAATCAACTTATATGTAATAAAAATCGAATCGACTAGATTTAAAATAAAAAACCAAACCAAATCTAACCTTTTAAGGTTGGTTTGGTTTAATTTTTGTAAATTGGTTTTAATTCAACTTAACGACCTTTTTTAGTCTTTGACTTAGTTGTAATTTTTATTTTTTTTAACCCAAAACCCATTAATTTGACCTTATATTAGGCCTTAAGTCTAATTTGTTTTTAAAATCAATTCAAATCAACTTGAATTTGATGTTAATAATAGATTAAATATCAAACAAGTATATATAAGTTTTTGAATATTGGTTTCATTTGGATCAATTATGAGACAAGAAAATCAAAAATTGAAAACTGATAAAGTCATTTTCAAAATTTTCAAATTGAACCAACCTTTTTTATTATTAAAAACCAAATCAATATGATCGGTTTTGAATAATTTGAATTAATTTATTGGTTTTTTCAATTTTGCTTACACTCTTAATCATAATCCATCCCAAACCCCATCAGTTGACATCCCTACCTTAGGGGTTTATACAATATTAATTAAATCCCCAAATCCAAAGAGATTCCTTTATAATAATAATAATATTCCAGACAAACTTAAGAAGTATTGGATGCTAAGTGAGCACCTTTGCAGAATGACAGTCAAATTCCCCCTCTCCCCTCCAAAAGACAAAAAAAATATTATACTTAACCGTTAAACATCATATTAGCACTCTTGTAATATTTTACTGTCACGTCTCTTACATAAAAACTGGAATCACAATTGTATTTAAAAGTTAATTAAAACCTAAACCATTTTTATTTATTGGCATTGATGGTCAATGGCATATTAAAAAGTGACAATTAATTGATAGTGATGAGGCTGCTATACAAGTTTTATTTTCACAAATATACGAAAAATCACACTATTAGGACTGCCAAGGGACCTAAGTTGCTTTTAGTTTAATAGAATGCATATCACTAAATTTATTAATATATATTTTATAAATTAATTAAAATAAAACTATTGTAAGTTAAATTTACTTATAGTAATTGAATACAAGAAAAATATGAATTTATATTTTTAAATAAAAAATACTTATATATATATAAACATTTATTTTATATTCTTTAATAGATCCAAATTAAATACATTATATCCTTCAATATATAAATGTCACTATTATTTTCTTGTATAGAATCTGTTTGGCTGCTGAAAAATAAAAACGGAAAATTGATGGAACAGTTAGGAAGCTAGCAGAGCCCTACCGTCGGCTAAGAGAACTCAATACTTCATTTTCCTCCCTCTTTTTTTTTTTTTAATTTTTTTTGTTAGGCTTTGATTTTCTCAACAACCAAACAGAGGTTTAACTAGAAACCCTAGAGAGAGAACAAGAGTTACCAGAGAGTCGAAGAGAAGGCGAGATCGATTGTGGAGGGAAAGAGAACGAAATGGTCTGGCTCCCGATCCATATATCGTTCCCTGATTTAGCCACGTCCACGTGTCGGCCACGTCAGCATTACGGGACCCACTAGTGAAATTATGCTTCCATGTCAATATTCAGTCATAATGATTTAACTATATATATAGATATATATAATAAAAATAAAATTAATTTATTACCTTCAAATTTATTTTTTATTTTCTTTCTAATTTTCTTTTCTTTTATTTTTACCATTTATTTTATTTGTCTTGCATTTTTCCTTAAGCTTTATGAAAATTAAACATGGCATAAGAAATAGAAACCTCAAATTTAAGACATATGTAATATAATAGGAGGTTGTAATTACGAGTTTGGTGAGAAAATAAATTAGAGGTCTAATATTATTTTTCTTTATAAACACGTGGAAATAACTATTGAATCTATAAATGTCACTATGAATTGTTAATGATTAATATTCTTGAAGTTTTTTTATAGAGTTATAAAATAAAAACATTGGTCTAAAAGTTGAATGATACACCGATCATATTTGTACTAAATTGTAAGATTACTATTCCTAAAATTATGAATAATTATTAAAATACTCCTAAAATGCAAGTAATTATAAAAAAAATCCCTAAATTAAAAATAGATTCATTAGAACTTGATTTATTGGTAATTGGAGTATATATTCATATTATTACAAACAAATAAAGTTCTTACTTTTTTTTTTTTTTTAATTTAGGTTTATTTGTTACAAGTATACCAATGGCATGAGTGAAAACGTCAAAGTAAAAAGATGTGGTTAAATGTTGCACATAAATGATTGTTTGTTGGTACATACATTTTGAAGAAAGCAAGAAAAATGCTTGAAAAATGTTTTATTGTTCAACTATCTATTTTTTAAAATTAAATTTATTATATTAATGACCCTACCTCAAGTTGGGTTTGACCTGGATGTGATATATTAATAGGTGGATTTGGTACATGTTTATAGTTCGTTAACTTCTTAACCTCAATAATGATTCATTTTTAAAAAAAAATGTGAAAAAAAAAAAGATAATTGAATATTTAGATATTACATGTAGAACTAGTTACCAACAAATGTTTCACTCTTACACATAATAGTTCATATTATCAAATAAGAAGTTAAAACTTAGAACTCTTAAGAAAGTAACATATATTATTGATTTACTAATTTCAAATATTAAATTTTTTGATAGGTAAAGATAGGTATGCATAATTAGTAATATAAAAGGTACATTATAGTACACAAGACATATACAACAAACACCTAAAGGAAGGTCTTGAAAGATAGTATACAAAAAACACCTTGGCACTCAATAAGACTCCACCCAGTCTTAGAAATCAAACAAAGGCATTGATCTTCACTTATGTACATGCTAACTCAAGCCAAAAGATTACAAAGGAATGATAGTTTTAACTTTTGATCATTTTGCTCCTTATTTTCAAAAGTTTTTTTTGTTATGTTTTCACCAAATTGTCCAAAAATGGTAAAGGGGGATAGAATTTTTTTTTTCCCATTCTTCCCTACAAGGAGCTATGCCAACTTAAAAGGGTATCTTTCATTGAAGAAGGGATCGCCCAATGTACATTAAATAAGGAAAACCAAAGTTACCATATAATCCTTACTTTGGAGCAATGAAGAAGTAAGTGATCAATAGATTTCCTCTTTAGTTTGTAAGGATAACATGTATTCACTAGTGGTTGTCCTCTTTTATAGTGATGATCTAAAGTCATAACTTTTTCTCAATTGGCTTCCTATGCAAAAAAAAAAGCTTACTTTGGATGAGAGCACCAATTGTAGACAATGTTTGTTGGAAAATGGACCATCATTCCCACTTCCAATGCCATATAGAAAGGTTTGACTTAAAATAGTCCTTTTTTGGCTTTTTTTCCAAATCTCCTTGTCAATATCCTCCTTTCTAATCGCCTTTCCTCGCAACATGGAGGAAAAGGTCTCAACAACAACTAACTCCCAATCAGAAAGTGTCTAGTGAAGCATGAAATCCAATGTCCCACCCCTCTTAAGTCACCCACAAATCTGTCACCTAGGCCTCTTTGACATAGCCAATGCATACAACTAACGAAAGTAGTTACACAAGGGCTCCTCTACACACCATCTATTTGTTTAAAACTTAACTTTTTTGCCATTACTCACTTCATTAGAGGTTCTATTGAAGAAATGATCTCAACCCTTCCTAATAGTTTTCCAAACACCAACCCCATAACTACCTCTAAGTTCACAAGGGTATCAACTCGCACCTTCCTTCCCATATTTCCCCTCTATAATCTACTTCCAAAAAACTTCCCCATCAAAAACATATCTCATGACAGCAGACATTTGTAACTATGATCTCCTTGTATGTATTTCTATATAAGTTGGATCATCTTATGGAGAGAATGATAAAACAATTTATTGGACAACATTTTTGTGATTTAATTATTTTTAATTATCAGTGCAAAGCTTGTAGGAAAGCTCAAGGTGATAGTTGAGGTGTTGGGACAGATAAACTTATTCAAGCAAATGGAAGACAACCATGTGGTGAGATCGACAATAGATAAAAAAATAGTTCTTTAACTAGTGTTAATAATTTGTAGCGATCCACTCTTCCTGTGTAGATATTATCCGTTTTGAACCTAAAAGACATTCACAACTTTAAAACTCGCCTACATGGTTAAGAGGAGTCTATACTTATATAGTGTTAGCCCAAGGGTTTTCCTAATAAGGTTTTGATGATAATAAACCATAGTTAAGTTACTAACTGGAAATTCATCAAAGGACCTAATGGATGCAAGATCAAGACTTTTGAAAGCCCTTCAATCATAGGAAACAAATGTAAGATGAATGCATGAGTGCACTTAGGCTTTACATATCATTTCATGCATCTTTCAAAAAATCAATTTATTATTTAAAGTTTTATTTTCATCAAAACCTGAGTTTTATCAAATGAAACTTAGGTAAATTACTTCAAAATTGGCATACTAATTTACCTAAAGACCTTGCCTAAGTGTTAGAAGAGAAAAGATCATAAAAAGATAGGTTTTCGGGCCAAAAATTATTAACCGGTTAAGGCACTGGCCAATCGGCTCAATCGGCTAGGGTACTGATCGACCGGTTCCCTCTTCTCGGTCGAGGTCTGGTCAAGGAGTGCAAAAAACACTCTCTCTTCTAGTAGCCTTTCCTTCTCGGTCGAGGTATCTTCCTTCCCGGTTGACCTTCGATTGAGGTCCTGTTGAAGTCCGATCGAAGCAACGGTAACCTATCAAAGCATTAAATGCTCCAAAGGCTAGTGAACTGGTTGACCCCTAGCTCGACCGGTTGAGGTTGCTTTTTGATTTTCTTAGCTCCCAAGGTTAGAAATGTATAAATAGAGAGCTCCACTTCATTTATGAAAAAGAGAACACCTGCATTTATTTGTCTACCCACTTGTTCTTGCCTTAAAAGCTCTCATTTCTTTCTTGGTGCATTAAATCTTCACTTGCATATCCTTTAGTGCACCTTTGTGATTCATCCTAGCTTTGATTTTTATTTAAGCTATTATTAAGCTAGGTTGAGAGAAGTTCATTCTTTTAAATTGAGTGTTAAAGCCTTCAAGTGAGTTGAATCTTGAAGAGATCGTGTAAAAGCCCATTAGAGTCGGAATCCAAGTGTAAAGGAGATTAGAAGCTTGGTTGAAGCTTCAAGTTAGTAGAACTCCCACTTGGTTAGGAGCTTGTGGAAAATGGACGTAGGCAAGGAAGTGTCGAACCACTATAAAATATGAGTTTGATCTCTCTAACTCTATCTCTTTTTATTTTCTTCTCTTGTGCTTAAATTTGTTGTGTTTAATTTATTTATTTTTTTTAAAAAAACCAATTCACCCCCCTCTTGAGTGTTTTTTCTTATTTAAGATTAGCCTTTATTTTCTCATATAGCACCAAAAACTATCACCCTTATCCAATGTGGGACATCACAATCACCCCCATGCAGACACAATGTCCTCGTTGTGTCTTATAGGATTGTGGAGCCAAACAAACAACCACCCATCATAGAGCTAAAAAAAACCTCATAAGAGGTTTGGGGATCGACTCTGATACCACTTTGTCACACTCTTGAGGTGGGTTTTGGGGCAAGATAGAATAGTAGTAAAATGAAAATAGATATAAGAACTATTGTAAAAAAGTATGCACTATTGGACATAACGAAGTAGGTTGATATACTAAAAAGGTACAAAGTTTTCATGATGGAAAAATTGCAAGCTAATACGATGTTTGAAAATATTCATAGTTTAATGCATAGTTTTTTTTTTTTTTTCATTACCAATCAAGTTCAATATCATGTTATTAGTGTTTCTAATTGCAAATCACTATTGAAAACATCATTTATACGTTCTATGTAAATCTATGCATGTATAGGGGTGAAAATTAAGGAAGACCCTTTTGATTTAAGGTTGTCCCCTTTTGATTAAGGCTAGAAATTTTAAATGAGTGTCATACTAATTTAGAATGTTTGAGATTGCTAGTTGTTAGATTTGGTTTGGTATTGATACTGGTGTATGCTTTTGTACTATTATTAATATTATAGAAACAGAAATACAAAAGAATTTAATTTAAAATTAAAAGAAATAAAAAACTTAACTAAACTACTCATTAATCATACCAAAACAATAATTAAAAAAACTCTAAATAAGATAACAAACTTCTATTTAAACAAATTTCATTAATCTAAATATTACCAAACTACCATTGTCTTTCTTTATTATGAACAAATGATATGAGTTCATGTTTCATCCATTTGGATTATAAATGTTATATTCTACTATTTTACTCTTTCCTTTCTAAACATGTTTGCATGTTTCCCAAATAATGAAATGAATGAGAATTATGCTTGTGAGTGTTTAACTAGGTTGACAATTCTAGGCAAAATTTCTAAGTGTCTCATAACTCGATTTTTTGAATCCTTCCTTGAATTACTTGCCCAATAAAGATCAAGTGTATAAATTGCTTAAAGGCCAAGGTATGTAGTTGAGGTTGTAGATGGATGAAATTGAATCAACCAAGTTTTTCAAATTTCTATTTTTCTTCAAATATATTTTTAAAATGTCAAGGAGGAAAAAACAACAAGTTTTTTCAACTAAGTGTTAATGTGCCTTGTTCTAGGATCGATCTAGTTTTTGCTTGATCTTTTCTTAGCCATTGGATCAAGGGCTTCTTTCCTTTTAAAACCAAAATGCCTTCAATTTAGGGTTAAGGAGACTAGCAACCATTTTCACTCTTTTAAGCTCTCTCTCTCTCTTAATCCATTTAGAGAGTGTTTGGTTGCTAAGAAAATCCTCCTTCACCTTGATATCAAAATCATTTTCAATTGGAATTTCTTAAAAATGGATTGATTTCATATCATTCTTTCATCTCTCATTTTCCTATTTTTTTTTTTGGTTTGGGTGAAAACCCATTTTCTTCTTGTATGGATTCAAGAAGAGACTAAGATTGAGCTTGGTGTGGACTCCAAGTGTGCTATGTGTGAAGTTGAAAGTGGAAATATGCTAGTTAAGCGGTTAGGGAAGGATTGGTAGATTTGAGTAAGGTAAAATCGTGTATTCAATTTTTATTCTTTATAATGGATGTCTTCAATTGATTGTTGGCTTGTGGTTTTTTTGTCTTTGAATATTTTTCACATTAAAATTTGGTGTCATTGTCTCATTGTCTCCTTCTACTTTTTGATTTATTTGTAGTTATTGATATCATTTGTTACTTGAGCATATATGTTAGATAGATGAAAAACAAAAATTGAGTTAAAATTAGTGTAATTATCTTTGAATATCTTGAATAATTTTTTGTTCAATTTGATAAAGATATCTAGTAGTAATTGGAAATGTATTAAGGACCTTATGAATTTTTGTTGGGGGGTGTTAAAGTATTTGTGATTAAAAAAGAGTATTTTGTGGTAGAAGATTTTTTTTCCCTCAAAAAAATTATTTGTGGTGAGTTTGTTGCTATAAGTTCGTGAGTAGTTATTTTTAACCATAAAATTTAATTTTATAGAAAAAAATAAATAATTTTTCTACAAAATAAAGTTTGTTTCAACATGTCACTTGTCACCACAAAATAAAATTTGCAGTAACATATCATTTTTCGCCATAAAAAAAGTTTATAACACCATGTAATTTTCTCTATGAAAAATAATCATGGTACAAAGTCACTTTTTTGCCATACAAAAATTATGGTGAAAACCCACCCTTCCACCATGAAATAAAATTTCTTGTGAAATGTGTATTATAAGCTTTCAAATTCAAAATGAGATTAAATATAACAAGCTAACAAGCTTTAAAAGAAATTTGACTGTATTGTATGATCTTTTAACTCATAAAATTAAGGTTACTTTTGGTTCTCGGAAATTATTAAGGAAAGAAAAAAAAATTATGAAAAATGATTTTCTCATGTTTGATTATCCTATGAAAAAAAAAAATCAAATATAGTTAAAATTACTTAGAAACTTATGCATTTTCAAATAATTTAATCTTTATATTAGTAAGTTAAAATAAGTAAAATAAGTTTGAAGAGACAAATAAAAATAATTCATTGATTTTTAATCTATTTTTTATTTTCCTCTACTTTTTCTTTCCTTATGTCTATCCTCCCTGTTTTCTTTCCTTTATATTTTCCCCCAAATTTTTTAAAAATCAAACATAGCCTATGCCATCAACATATTGGATTAGGAATCAACAGATTGAGTTGGGTCTATACGGATGTCAACAATCCTAAGCCATCAACACCAAGCAATGTCTTGCAATGCATGCATCCATATATGTAAAACTTCTAGCTAGTAGACTGCTATGATCAGCTACATAGATTCTACCTAATAGAATAGCATGCATCGTTGGACATATATGTACAGGTGCTCATTATTTAGTTAGATAAATACAAAATTTTTTTACTTCTTCAATTACTTTTGTGCAGATTCTAAAACCAATTTATATAAATAAAATTTTCATATTTTCATATCCAATTTTGTTAATGTTTTCACATAGAGTAACCTTATGAAATTGCTTTCTTAATTTTCAGACTTACCCTATCAACTATCCATGTATAGTGTTTGATAAATCTCCTTGATCATTTGATGGTATAACACTTAGAGTATGTTTAGCGGTGCTTTTAGAAAACACTTCTAATACTATAAAAAACATTTAGGTATTTGCACTACAATAAATATAATGTTTTATGATAAATTAATTTGTGATTAAAAAAAGGTATTTTATGGTAGAAGATTTTTTTTTTCCACAAAAAAATTTATTTATGGTCAGTTTGTTGCTATAAGTTCGTGAGTAGTTATTTTTAACCATAAAATTTAATTTTATAATGAATAATTTTTCTACAAAATAAAGTTTGTGTCGACATGTCACATCTCACTTGTTAGCACAAAATAAATTTTGCGGTAACATATCATTTTTTGCCATAAAACAAGTTTATAGCACTATGTCATTTTTTCTATGAAAATAATCATGGTACAAAGTCACTTTTTTGCCATACAAAAATTATGGTGAAAAATCACCCTTCCACCATGAAATAAAATTTCTCGTGAAATGTGTTTTATAAGCTTTCAAATTCAAAATGAGATTAATTATAATAAGCTAACAAGCTTTAAAAGAAATTTGACTGTATTGTATGATCTTTTAACTCATAAAATTAAGGTTACTTTTGATTCTCGGAAAGTATTAAGGAAAGAAAAAAAAATTATGGAAAATGATTTTCTCATATTTGGTTATCCTATGAAAAAAAACAAAATCAAATATAGTTAAAATTACTTATAAACTTATGCATTTTCAAATAATTTAATCTTTATATTAATGAGTTAAAATAAGTAAAATAAGTTTGAAGGGGCAAATAAAAATAATTCATTGATTTTTAATCTATTTTTTATTTTCCTCTACTTTTTCTTTCCTTATGTTTATCCTTTCTTTTTCTTTCCCTTATATTTTCCCCCAAATTTATTAAAAATCAAACATAGCCTAAATGAATACTATATCACTCACTCAAACTAGTGGACCAATTAATCTATAAGAAAAATTTGAAGGTAAAAGGAAAACTATAACTTCTTGTGCTCCATTATATACCATTGTTGATCCAAAATCTATAAGTTAAGAATCGAAAAACAACTTATTGGAAACTAGGGTAAAAGCAGAAGCAGGATCATCTTGGGTACACTTTACTGTGCCCACCTTCTCCTATCACCATTTCAAGGCTGAAATCTCTAGTAATTGCAAACTTCAACTCTGATGATGTGAACCTCTTGCCTAGCCCTTTTGATTTTACAAGTACCAACCTCTAGAATAGTTTCTATGCCATGAAGTTGAGAAGCTACATTGTCTTTGCAATTTCCTATCCATTGTTCTCTGCTTCCCTGATGTTGTTGATGTTGAGGAAGATGGCACGGTCAATGACTTCCAAAAATGATGGGTGGTTCCTGGTTTATTAAGGTACTTGTGTGTTGTAGAAGACGAGACAACAGATTGAAACTTTTTCTTTTGCTTGTGAGTTCAATCTTCTTAGAAACTAATGGATTTTGGCTGCATTTGTTGTTTTGGAAAATGATGTCCTTCACGATAAGAATATGTTATTTTGTTGATTGAGATCCTTCCTGTACAAACAAGTTCCAATATGTTCATGCTTTGTGAATTCTTTAATGATATGGTTACCACCTATAACAGTCATAATGATTCACAACCATAATGAACAACATGTTAAGATTTCCAATCAGGATCAATAACTTCAAGTGAGTAGAAATTTTAAAGTATTAGCTTCTTACCAAAATAAGGTTAGGAATGAGGAAACCTTTGCAATCTGCAATTGAGGAAAGCAACCCAATCGAAAACAAGAAGCCCAAGTTCCTTCCAGTTTAAACATTTTCAATAATACTGACCTGAGATGGTTACATAAATCAGTTCTTAAAAACTTTGAAATTAAAACCAGATTTTCATAGTAAACTCACCTCTAGTTCTTCAAATTTCTTGGTGGCATTTTGAGTGCCATTACTTAGGCCACTAGGAAGAGGTTTGTACTTTACTTCCTCCGTACCATTGCCTAATAGGATGAAAAATATTTAGCAATGATTTTGGGGAGAATAAATAATGGAAAAAGAATCATATTTTGTCTTTTGATATTTAACAATATAGAGGAATGTCAGCTAACTCACCATTTGTTCCTAAACGCTTAGCAGCCTCCTGTAACCAGAAACAAGTAAGATTATGGAAATTATTAAATCAATTGTGTTAGAATATATTAGAGAAATGCTTGGAAAGCACATGAAATTGAGATTATTTATTCTGGTTTTTAGTACTCGTTTAAAAATACAAATAAAACCAAAGCAAAAGAATGATTTAATTTCCATGTGGTGCATAAACAAACTCTCAATTCTATGCATACAACATGCGAATTTTATAATTACCTTTTTCATTATGGTTTATTTCTTCCATGTTTCGACACCCTTTAAGAATGCCTTTGTTGATGTGCCTGCAAACTATCATAATGAATCATGGGCACTCCTGAAGTCTCAGATATATATATATATATATATAAAAGAATTGAAATTCATCTAATTACCTAAGAAGAGAACAATTAATAGAATTGTAACCATCGAGTCAGCAAATACAACATTAAAAACAACCCTGATGCTAATGCCCATCATGAGCATTGGTTGGAAGAGCAGCGCTAAATCATAGTAAATGATAGGCATATCAAGTGTAGAATGTCGTAGCTTAAGATTATAGTAAATAGTTCTTAGATAAAATACTTCTTAGAGCTAAATCAAGGACAATTGTGTCAGAGAAGTAATGGTTGCTAAGCTTCGTGTTCAAGGTTCAAAGAATTGAGGTCCCTGAAAAGTCATGAACTTAGCTCACAAAGCTGCTGGCACAACAGTGTAGTAAATCAATTCTCTTTTTATTCTAAAAAAGTCAGTAGATACTAGAAAATCTGTAACAATGGTCTCAAACCCAGTGCTTGAAATATGCAAAATCAAGTATTGAGTCAACTCAAACAACAGGCTGGATTGGTGGTATTTTTAAAATATTTCTTTTTATCATTTCCTTTATTTTTACCACTTCCTAACCCCTGTTCCAATGAGGTTTCTGAATTTGGTTAGAATGAATTATAGATCTTTAACAGAACTCCTACCACATGGATATGTCTGTTTCTTACATTTTAATATAGTAACACAACTGCCACCACCACCAACACCACTTGCACTCCCAAATGTTGCTCCAAAGAATCCAGTTATGCTACAATCATCAATTTGCCAGCCAAATTTTCAAATTTGCAATGACAACATTCAAATTTTCCAAAATAGCTTTTGAGTTTAGAACACAATTATTTACAAAAGTCAATCACAAAAGGCAACAAACTATTCTATACATATAACAAAAACTAAAAGTTCAAACTAGAATTCATATTAATCTATGGCAGGAAAACAAGAGAAACAATAAAAAGGTAATAGGAAAATTGAAACTTTATATGTCCATAGGTTTGGTCCCAAGCAAAGAAATAATAAAATCTATTGAGTATTGTTAAGGTCATCAGGTTAAGCATACTTGAGATTTTTAATTTTTCTTTCCAACACAATAGTCTATTGCATAGCTCTAATATTTTTCCTTTTCTTTTCCTCAATTTAGCAACCAATCAGGGGAAAAAGAAAACAATTTTGTCCCATTCTAAATAATGGCGAAGTGTGTAACACCAATAATCCCCCTAATACCAGCAAAACAAATATTTAGATAACATGGTTTTACCATGTCACACATTCATATAAATTACATATTTTCATGCCAAATTTTATTAATTCTTCGATCATTGTTATTAGAGTTTTGTTTAGATAAACAAAGAACATTCAAATCTTCAAAATAACATGGTCTTACCATGTCACACATTCATATAAATTACATATTTTCATGCCAAATTTTATTAATTCTTCGATCACTGTTATTAGAGTTTTGTTTAGATAAACAAAGAACATTCAAATCTTCAAAATAAAAGGAATAAGGGCAATAATATCAGTGTTTTAGCACAATAACTCCCTAGTTTCTCCACTATCACTAGGAAAGGTCAATAGCAGGCTAAAAATTTGAGATTATAAAATTCATAGCAAAGCCGAGAAAGTAAAGATTCAAAAATCTTGCTCCAATCCTAGAGTTTCTGTTTCTAGAGGAAATATAAGTGAGACATAAATGTTGTCGACAATGACCTCCTGTTGCAAAGCTTTTTCCAATCCTCGGAGGCTAAACTTGCTAGTCGTGTAAGTTGTGTAACCATAAAGGCCCACCTACAAAAAAACCATGGCTCCAAATGAAAAATCAATAGATAGAAAGTTGTTTTGGAATCCTAATAACCATTGAAATTTAACATCTAAGAGCAAAAAATTAATGTGCTTTGAATGTCAAATAAGTCAATTTCTAAGCATTCCATTTTAAATTTAGGCGATAATATTCATTTCTAGTGCTGAAAAAATTCATAGAATAATAAAACAAAAGTTCAGAGCAAAAGGCAATACGTTGAACTTTCTTGCTTTTTTGAATCATAAAAAATAGGAAAAAGCATTTATGAAAACACAAGAGTTCCTAATAGTTATAGAACTTTCAAGTAAACACATCAGCTCAAAACACATCACACTTATTTAAGTACACGGTACTTGACTGGCCTGCGATGATATAATGTCGATCAATGTTGGTCCACGTTTCTTTCAATGCTTATAACTTCTTGTGCTCCATTATATACCATTGTTGAACCAAAATCTATAAGTTAAGAATTGAAAAACAACTTATTGGAAACTCGGGTAAAAGCAGAAGCAGGATCATCTTAGGTACACTTTACTGTGCGCACCTTCTCCTATCACCATTTCAAGGCTGAAATCTCTAGTAATTGCAAACTTCAACTCTGATGATGTGAACCTCTTGCTTAGTCCTTTTGTTTTTACAAGTACCAACCTCTAGAATAGTTTCTAAGCCATGAAGTTGAGAAGCTACATTGTCTTTGCAATTTCCTGTCCATTGTTCTTTGCTTCCTTGATGTTGTTGATGTTGAGGAAGATGGCATGGTCAATGACTTCTGAAAATGATGGGTGGTTCTTGGTTTATTAAGGTACTTGTGTGTTGTAGAAGATGAGACAGTAGATTGAAGCTTTTTCTTTTGCTTGTGAGTTCAATCTTCCTTAGAAACTAATGGATTCTGGCTGCATTTGTTGTTTTGGAAAATGATGTCCTTCACGATAAGAATATGTTATTTTGTTGATTGAGATCCTTCCTATACAAACAAGTTCCAATATGTTCATGCTTTGTGAATTCTTTAATGATATGGTTACCACTTATAACAGTCGTAATGATTCACAACCATAATGAACAACATGTTAAGATTTCCAATCAGGATCAATAACTTCAAGTGAGTAGAAATTTTAAAGTATTAGCTTCTTACCAAAATAAGGTCAGGAATGAGGAAACCTTTGCAATCTGCAATTGAGGAAAGCAACCCAATCGAAAACAAGAAGCCCAAGTTCCTTCCAGTTTAAACATTTTCAATAATACTGACCTGAGATGGTTACAAAAACCAGTTCTTGAAAACTTTGAAATTAAAACCAGATTTTCATAGTATACTCACCTCTAGTTCTTCAAATTTCTTGGTGGCATTTTGAGTTCCATTACTTAGGCCACTAGGAAGAGGTTTGTACTCTACTTCCTCCGTACCATTGCCTGATAGGATGAAAAAAGATTTAGCAATGATTTTGGGGAGAATAAATAATGGATTATCCTTTTTTGCCTGATAGGCCAACTCACCATTTGTTCCTAAACACTTAGTAGCCTCTTGTAACCAGAAACAAGTAAGATTATGGAAATTATTAAATCAATTATGTTAGAATATATTAGAGAAACACTTGGAAAGCACATTAAATTGAGCGTATTTATTCTGGTTTTTGGTACTCATTTAAAAAATACAAATAAAACCAAAGCAAAAGAATGATTTAATTTCCATGTGGTGCACAAACAAACTCTCAATTCTATGCATACAATATGTGAATTTTATAATTACCTTTTTCATTATGGTTTCTTTCTTCCATGCTTCGACACCCTTTAAGAATGCCTTTGTTGATGTGCTTGCAAACTATCATAATGAATCATGGGCACTCCTGGAGTCTCAGATATATATAGAAGAATTGAAATTCATCTAATTACCTAAGAAAAGAACAATTAGTAGAATTGTAACCATCGAGTCAGCAAATGCAACATTAAAAACAACCCCGATGCTAATGCCCATCATGAGCACTGGTTGGAAGAGTAGCGCCAAATCATAGTAAATGATAGGCATATCAAGTGTAGGATGCCTTAGCTTAAGATTATAGTAAACAGTTGAGCCTACTGCACCCATAACCATGCATGACCAACAAATAGAATTTATGGCTTCCTCAATTATAAGAGAGCAGTTTCATATAACCATATAAATGAGATTTGCAATGATATATCCCTTGTCTTCAGCTAGCTATTTATTAATTAGATAAAACAGTTCTTAAAGCTAAATCAAGGACAATCGTCTGAGAGAAGTAATGGTTGCTAAGCTTCATGTTCAAGGTTCAAAGAATAGAGGTCCCTTAAAAGTCATGAACTCAGCTCACAAAGCTGCTGGCATGTCAATGTAGTAAATCAATTCTCTTTTTATTCTAAAAAAATTGGTAGATACTAGAAAATCTATGACAATGGTCTTAAACAGCAGTCTGGATTGGTGGTATTTTAAAAATATTTCTTTTTATTCTTTCCTTTATTTTTACCACTTCTAACCCCTGTCCCAATGAGGTTTCTGAATTTGGTTAGAATGAATTATAGATCTTTAACAGAACTCCTACCACATGGATATGTTTGTTTCTTACATTTTAATAAAACTGCCACCACCACCAACACCACTTGCACTCCCAAATGTTGCTCCAAAGAATCCAATTATGCTACAATCATCAATTTGCCAGCCAAATTTCATTTCCCTTAAAGTCAAATTTGCAATGACAACATTTAAATTTTCCAAAACAGCTTTTGAGTTTAGAGCATAATTATTTACCAAAGTCAATCATATTAATCTATGGCAGGGAAACAAGAGGAACAATAAAAAGGTAATACGAAAATTGAAACTTTATGTGTCCATAGGTTTGGTCCCAAGCAAAGAAATAATAAAATCTATTGAGTATTGCTAAGGTCATCTGGTTAAGCATACTTGAGATTTTTATTTTTTCTCTCCAACACAACAATATATTAAATAGCCCTAATATTTTTCCTTTTCTTTTCCTCAATTTAGCAACCAATTAGGGGAATAAGAAAGCAATTACATATTTAGAGTAACACAGTCTTACCATGTCATAAATTAATAGAAATTACATATTTTCATGCCAAATTTTATTAATTCTTTGATCACTGTTATTAGAGTTTTGTTTAGATAAACAGAGAACATTCAAATCTTCAAAATAGAAGGCAAAAAGGCCAATAATATTAGTGTTTTAGCACAATAACTCCCTAGTTTCTCCACTATCACTAGGAAAGGTCAATAGTAGGCTCGAAAATTGAGATTATAAAATTCATAGCAAAGCAGAGAAAGTAAAGATTCAAAAACCTTGCTTCAACCCCTGGAGTTTCTGTTTCTAGAGGAAATATAAGTGAGACATAAATGTTGTCTACAACGGCCTCCTGTTGCAAAGCTTTTGTCAATCCCTTGAGGCTAAACTTGCTAGTCGTGTAAGCTGTGTAACCATAAATGCCCACCTACAAAAAAATCGTGACTCCAAATGAAAAACCAATAGATAGAGGGTTGTTTTGGAATCCTAATAACCATTGAAATTTAACATCCAAGAGCAAAAAATTAATGTGCTTTGAATGTCAAATAAGTCAATTTCTAAGCATTCAATTTTAAATTTAGGCGGTAATATTCATTTCTAGTGCTGAAAAAATTCATAGAATAACAAAACGAAAGTTCAGAGCAAAAGGCAATACGTTGAACTTTTGAAAAAGTATTTCTGAAAACACATCACACTTATTCAAGTACACGGTACCTGACTGGCCTACGATGATATAATGTCCATCAACGTTGGTCCACGCTTCTTCCGATGCTTCATCCTCGGCAAAGAAGCCTTAATCAAATGAAATGTCCCCATTAGATTCACATCGATCATGAACCTAGCCTCCTCCAATTCCTGTTTTTCCAACTCTTGCGACACAAACACTCATTGATTGCAGCTCTTGTGGCACAAACCCCAGCAAAGCATCTCAAAATTTTCATTCATGTTTCTTACAATTTCTTAACAACCAAACAAAGAGCACGAAACCCAAATTTTACCCCGTAGATGAATTAATAATACCAGACAAGAACAAACGCATAAATAAAAGAAAACGAGTACATATATACAGTTGAGATTTTCTTCTAAAAAATCTATTTGGTTACTGAAAAATCAAAACGAAAAATTGATCGATGGAACAATTAAGAAGGTAGATAAGCCCTAGAATTAGCTAAGAGAACTTGAGCACTTCATATCTCTTCCTCTTTTATGTGTATATATATATATATATATATATATATATAGAGAGAGAGAGAGAGAGAGAGAGAGAGAGAGAGAAGAAAACAAAATAGAAAAAAACCATTATGATTAAATGAATACAAAATTCTTATGGAAAATTATTTGCCGCTGTGAGTATAAAATATAGTTATATATAATATTTTTTGATGAGTACGAATTTCATCTTTAAAAAAAATCCTTTTTGCAATAAAAATAAATTTCGTTGCAAAAATCTTCTTTTTTTCCATAAAATTTATTTGTGCCGACGAAAATTATGGTAGTAAAATGTGAAATTTGTTATGGTGTTGGAAAAATTTTAAAAACACTTTTAAAAAGTTGAAAAATAACTTGTAATGCTTTTTAGAGAAACACTTAATAGGTGATTTTTTCAAAAACTTTTTTTTAAAAAAAACACATCCACTAAATACAATTTGAATAGAAGCACCATCAAAAGCTCTCTTAGTGTTTGTGGAACACTAAAAATGTAGTAATTTAATTTTACAAAACCAGGCTTCTTGGATTCTAAAATCCATGTAGCCGAAGGAAATCTTACTAATATCCTAAGTCTTTCTAGTGCTTAAAATTTTATATCTAAATTAGTTATTATTAGTTATTTCAAAAGTATAATAACTATAATGATATTATTAATGGATTTATATTAAGGTTTCGTTTGCGTAGGTTTCTGCCTTTTGATTTTAAAGTCAAAGTTACAATTTTTAAAAGGTAATATTTGTATTGTAAAATTTTATTAAACATAAAAGAATTTTTTGCACAAGTGAAAATAGAGCTTTTATAAGAAGCATCATATTCCTAGTTTTACTCTACCATGTTTTCCATCTATTCTGAAATTGTTCTTAAGATGTATAAATAATAGCATTGCTATGCTAGAGAGCCTATGGCTATGTGTGATTAAAATGTGCTTTACAAACATTTATAGACCTTTGTGGAGATGAATGGGGCCTAAGCTCTTCCACCTTCACCTTTTTCTTTCTCTTGTTCCTATGGCAGCTGTCACAATATGCTCCCATCTTTACCTAGTCCCTCATATCACATAGGTTCCTGAATTTGTTAGGAACTTCATGTTCTGATGGGATAAAGATGGGGTCACCCCTATATCATGGATCCAAGGTCATCCTATAATAATGGTAAAGGGATGGTTTGTCTATTACCCAAAATAGAGCTAGGCAAGTGGTTGGTCTTGTTGTTATTAGCAAGGTGATTTTCCTAATAGGGATGTACACCATCTAAGCCTACTAGTGGACAAAAGGGAGGGCATAGCAAGAAGAAATGTGAGCTAATTAGGAATCAACAAAATTGATGAGAATGAGAGATTTATCCAAGCATCAGTGAAACAACTTCCTATGAGAAAGATTTGGAGACCATGAAGAATGAGTTTCACATTTATAAGAGTTCTTTCTCTTTTTAGAGAGAAAAATAGGGAGAATTATAATTAGATTATCAACAAGTTAATGATATATATAGTGTTGTCTTTTATTTTGTTTTAACCTTCATGAAGAAAACCAATTGGTTTTTTAGAGAAATATTTTAAGTTAAAATATTTTACACTAATATTCTTTGATATCTTTTTAGAATATTGTTATGGGGAATAAAATCAAGATAATGAATGAGTCCTAAAACATGAAAATGCATTATATATAAGGAAGAATAAGTTGATATGCCCACAAATATCTAAACAAAAGATAAAATAAGTATATTAAGAATATATACAATCATCAAAATAAAGTAAGAAACTTATTACACTCCAACGATAATCATAGAATGAGGAGTTGAGAGGACAGAGTTACTGAGATCCAAGCATCCATTTGTTCCACGTTTGATAATACTCCACAACATGCTAAAATATGAGATGAAGGGGTGTTGAATTCCTAAAACACAAAGTAAACGATAATATTTACCAATTTGAAAAAAATCTTTTTAAATAGTTGCATGGAAGGAAATTTTCATTAGCATTCTTGTTTTAAGAACTAGACAAGTACTCTTTGGTTTATGCTTAAAATGGTACCTTAAATATTGTTATGTATTTGAATAAAATTAAAGAAATTGCATTCAACATTATAAAAGGGACGGTTTTGTAAGAAAATGTAAAATAATACAAAAGGTCAATGTTATGGCTAATTAGTATATTAAAATATCCAAGATTTTCCACTTAGGAATAAAGACAATCACCTCGGATCTAACATTAGGTGATTTTTTCATTCATAAATTTTAGCTTATCAAAATAATATAGAAGGTTAATAATTAATTAACTAAAAGAAGTAATATGAAAAATTCTAGTAAAAACCTACTTTTCTTTTATAATCATTACCATTCAAGAATAAGCTAGTAATGTTTTTTATAAACAAGAAAAAGGTGGAGAGAGAGAGAGAGAGAGTTGTACCATTTAACTTTGAAGACTCCTCCATAGTCGAGCCATATTTATTGTTGTAGTCACATAGAGCCAATCTTTTATTTTGTTCAAAAATTGGAAATAGGCATATCTCCATGAATTGTTGAGTAGTAGAGTTCCACACACTCCCCAAAATCCAACTATGAATCCAAGAGCAATGCTAACATAAAACCACATGTCATTTCCATCTTGTTGAATGTCGTCTTCATAGCTATAAGCATTGGGAGTTCCTTCTACTTTATCTCCTGGGCACTTTTTCAAAAGAGGCGGTCCACAAAGTGTAGGATTTCCCTCATAAGAAGAAGTATTGAAACTTTGAAGTTGAGTACCTCGTGGAATCTTACCAGACAAGTTGTTGTTAGAGATGTCTAAGGTACTCAAACGATCTATTTCTGAAAGGCCACTTGGAATTTCACCAATAAGTTGATTTTGAGACAAATCAAGAACGTCTAATGATTTCAATTGACCAATTGTTGTAGGGATCGATCCAGTCAAATTGTTTCTTGAAAAGTTCAATGAAACCAATTCTAGAAGATCTGTTACTTCTTTTGGAATCTCCCCAGTTAGTTTGTTGCTTGAAAGATCGATACTCTTTACTAATCCAAAAGTATTCTTATACTCAAATTCTCTTCCTTTCCATTTAACCAATTCGCTATCAACATAGGACCAAGGTGCATCACTCAGAAATGAATTATGAAGTGAATCATAATTATATGCAATGGTCAAATTCCCTTTCTTAGTCATGGCAGTGAAATTGCTAAAACATCTTGGTATACTACCCAAGATATTGTTACTAGAGAGGTCCAATATTTGAATTTTTTCAATTGACATAGCTCTAAACTTATACTTCCACTGAAATTATTAGATCGTAGGTTTAGAACCATCAAATTTGGAAGGTTTCCTCCTATCCATGGGGGTATTTTTCCGGATAACCTATTTTTTGCCAAATCAATAAAGCTCAAACTTTTGCATTTCTTTAGAGATGAAGGCAATTCTCCGATCAAATTGTTGTTGCGTAAATGTAGAGTTTGAATCGATTGCATGGAGCCAAATGATTTTGGAATTTTCCCATAAAATTGATTATTTTCCAAATTTAGAACTGTCAAGCTTTTCCATTGTTTCTGACAATGAGGCAGCTCTCCTGATAACAAGTTGTTTGAGAGGTCAAGATACACCAGATATGACTTAGAAACTGTACACAATAAGGAAATGGACCCTGAAAACTTGTTATTGGAGAGATCCAACAATGCCAGGTCAGAAGGAAGTTGTGGTATTGAACCCTCCAAATAATTTGAGCTCATATCTATGTAAAGAGGCTGATCAAATTTTGATGATAAATTGGGTAAGTTCCCTATGATCTGATTGTTGGAAATATTAAAGGTATAAATAGGGGAAGTTAAATTCCAAAACCAGTTTGGGATGACATCTGAAATGTCAGAATTGGAGATATCAAGGTCTTTCAACTGTTTTTGAGTTCGAAACCAACTAGGAAAATGAGGTCCCAATTGGCAGCAGGTTAATGTTAGAGAAAATAGCTGAAAAGGAGGAACCCACTCCAAGCTCATGTTGAAAGTGAGAGAGTTGGAGGATAAGTCTAAAGTGTGCAAGTCAGATAGATGAAAGAGATGAGCCTCAGAGATGACACCTTGCAATGAATTTGAACCAATATCCAACCATTGAAGTTTGGTAAGGTGTCCAATACTTGTAGGCAATGTTCCATTTAGCTGATTATAACCAAGATATAACACTCTCAAGGATGAAAATCCAATGAGATCAGGAACTGATCCTGTGAATTGGTTATATGATAAATACAAAATCTCTAATGTGTCATTTGCACAAGCCAGCAAGTCTTGTGGAAGCTGTCCGCTGAGATTGTTGCTTTGCAAAGCTAACTTTTGTAAATGGCATAAATTGCTCAAGGATTTTGGAATCTCATCTTCAAGTTTATTGTCATGGAGATAGAGTTCTTCAAGAGAAGCCATGTTCCCAACTGTGTCTGGAATTGAACCCTGAAGTTGATTGGAGGAGAGATCAAAATATTCAAGGGAACTCATGTTCCCAAATGCCTCTGGAATCAAACCATTTAAATCAACATTCAAAGAGAGATCAAGATGAACAAGGGTGGTAGTAAAGTTGAATAGCCATAGGTATATTGAAGAAGTGAGATCATTCCAAGAGAGATCAAGGAAGGCAAGAGGGACAGAGAAATTAACAGGGGAAAAAGACGGAGTGGTGAGGGGAGGGAGGCTACAGTATTGTAAGTTTAAGTGAATGAGAGAAGGGAGTTTATTAATTGCTTGTGACCAGTGGATGGCTTTACTGAGGTTAACAGAATTCAGGTCAAGGTGTCTTAAAGATGAAAGATGAGAAAGCCACTCAAGATTTCCAGAATGCAAATGATAATTACCACTGAGATCAAGGGAAAGCAAGTTGGAAAGATTTCCGAATTGGCTGGGAAGACGTCCAGTGAAATTGGCATTAGAGAGAATGAGGTATTGGATTTTGGGGAGACAAGCAAAGAATGGAGGTATGGAACTCCCTTCAAAATCATTAAAGCTGAGATCCAAATGGGTTAAGAGCTCCAATTCAAGCAATGAAGAACTTATCTCACCTCTCAAACTACCTTCTTGAAGATAAAGCCCAACCACCTGACTAGTATGGTTGCTGCACTGGACTCCTCTCCATCGACAACAATCTCTTGTGTCCCAAGAAGACAAAATGCCATAGTCATCCACAAGGCCATGTTTGAAGCGAAGCAGAGCTTCTCTCTCCCTCTCTATGCACCCCACAGTGTTTCCAAGCCCAGCTTTGGCACATACCACTACAAGCACAAGAAAGCTAAAAAGGAGGCGTTCAACGAAGCATACAACCATGATGGTCTGCAAGTAACACTGGGTTTTTTTGTGGATTCACACAACACCAAGCACTCGTGTATATATATCCATCTGCCTTGGTTTTATTTTTACTTTTTGTGGTAATATTTTTCAAAAAAATATTTATAAATTGAATATTCCAAAAATTGAAATATTCGTTTTTGAAGTTGTGGTATTTTTATTCTTCTTATCTTCGGGAAAGAGTTGCTGGGATTGTTCTCCCATGTGGCTTCCTCCACGTTGTTACCAACTTTTCCTTAGGGTAAGGGTCCCATTAACTTATTGTTTTCCAATATATTTTTGGAAAAAATGAATGGATGACGGAGTTTTAACATTAAGTCAACACATAAAGCAAATTTTCCAATAGATAAAATTTTAAAAAATATGAAGTATAGTTTTTGATTAAAAGTGTAGGTGCCATTTGAATACTCTTTTTTTTTTTTCCCTACTTTTAAAAACACAAAATAATAATAATTCCTATTTATGAAAATTTTCATTTTACCTGCATATTAGTGACCAAAATAATGATGTTGAAATTTTAATGAATTAACATGATTTCTTAAATCGAATACTTATTAGTGGAAATCAATAAGTAATTTCAAATATAAAAATAAATTTAATCCAAAAGTTAGATTATTGGAGAAAAAAATTAATTTGGACTAATATTCTTCTAGAGGGAAAATTACCTATAATTTTAAGGTAATTTATTTTTCTTATTAAACTATACTAAACCTTGTTAAGTGTTAATGAAGATATACAATGACATTTTTTTCTATTATTTTTTAATTAAATTATAAGAAAGTCATTTAAATTTTCCATCCAAAAAAGGAAACTTTCATTTAAACCATTTTGTAGTTAAATTAAATAATATCATATTTAAACTTTTTCATCCCAGTTCTTTTTTGTAAAGTGTTTTTAGTAACACTCTACATCGTAGATACAAATGTTTCAAGAATTATCAAAATTATGTTTTTAAAATTATTTTCGAAAATTTTCAAAATAGATTCAATGGAAGTTTTTTTTATCAAAAGGTCCCACCATATGGAATTGTTCTTCTTATAAAGACTTTGTGCTTGTGAAATTTTTTGTTCATTGCATCCATGTTTCATCTATGCCAATCAAACCCACTTTCAAATGTGAATCTTGAAAATAGAAGCTCAATTCAAATACGACAGGTAAAATCATTAAATTATTGGACGAGTTATTGTATGTCAAAGTAAATACATTGGTCAAAATGTATTAATGGAAAGAGAGAAGACCCCAAGTCTTTGTCTGTGGGATAGAAGAATCTACAAAACAAAAATAATTCTATGGCTATTTTTTTTTTCTTATAGTCTTGAAAGAAAGAAAATAATAAAGTGACCTTCAAATATAATGAATCTTAAAACTTTTGGGTCCACTCAATAGGTAAGGTTTAAATTCCAACTTGTAGTGTAGGTCATATTGTATCCTTTAGAATTAAATTTGTCTTTATATTTTTTTATGGCCATATTAGTATAGTCTTTTAATCTTAAGTCTAGGTGTTGTTTGAATACCCTTCCTATTTTCTATATTTAAAAACAAACATGATAATAATTCCTATTTACGAAAAGTTTTGTTTTACCTTCATATTATAGTAACTTTACAAAAAAAAAAAAAAAAAAAAAAATTGTAATATGTTTCGTAAATAATGATTTCAAAATTAATATATAGTGACCAAATGAAATCTAAGTATTTGGTAAACTAAATTGTTAGATTGTTGTGCATATATATTGACCAAAATACCAATGTTAAAATTTTAAGGAATTAACATTATTTCTTAAATTGATTACTTACAAATATAAAAAGTTAATTTAATCCAAAAATTTATTCATAGGAGAAAAAAATATAATTTAAGGTAATTATATTATTCTAGGGGAAATTAGCTGTAATGTTAAACTAATATATTTTGTTGTTAGACTATATTGCACCTTGTTAAGTGATTAATAAAGATATACAACTTATTTTTTTTTAAGGTCAAAAGATCCTATCATGTGGAATTTTTCTTCCCATGAAAACTTTGTGTTTGTTGAAATTTTTGTCCCTTGCACCCATGTCCCATCTATATTAACCAAAACCACTTTCAAATATAAAGATTAAAAGTAGAAGCTAAATTCAAATGCGGTAGGCAAAATCATTAAATTATGAGATGGGTTGTTATATGTCAAAGTAAAATACACGGTGAAAATGTATTAGTGGAAAGATATTGCAAGTCTTGGTTCATAAGGTTGACAATTGCACCAACGGTGGGAAAAAGAATTTATAAAACAAAAATTCTTTTTATGTATAATCATTGACAAGGCCATGTTTCAAGAGAAGGAAAGCGTGTCTCTCTCTCTATGCACCCACTAACTTTCCCCATAATGACTAACTTTCCCACGGTGGTTCCAAGCCTAACTTTGGCACATGTCATCAAAACTACAAGAAAACTAACAAGGAAGCGGAGGTGTTCAAAGGACCATCAAGCCATGGTCCACAAGCAACACAAGACCAACTTTGTAACTTGGGGATTATTTTTTTACTTGTACTTTCTCCTTTTTATTTATTCTTGTCCCTAAGGTCATTGAGAGAATTAAAGTTAGATATTAACAAGGGTAGAATGATATCTATGTTGTAAGCAGTGACGTCAAAGTGTAATGTAGAAAACACGGTATCCAATTGGTTGCCCATTTCTTGGCTTTTCAATGTTACAGTGAAAGGTGTACGCTAAGACTATGTTTATTATAACGAAATCATAGTCCATGATTGTTAGAGCATTTAGAGTAAATAAAGGTTATGATTGGTATAAAGAAATCAAAGCCCATGATTGTTAGAGCCTTCAAAGTAAATGATTTAGCATAAAGAAAAATTTAGCTTGAGAAATCAAATACACTAAGGCTATATTTAGTATCAAGGAATGAGAAGGAAATGAACATCTCATTCATTTTCTCAATAATTCACATGTTGCGGATAACTCAATGACAATGAGAATTGAATAAAAAATTATTCTAGTAGGAATGAAATCTCATTCATAAGTGAGATTTCAATTAATCTCTAATAGAAAGTATTTTGATCATTCATTTCCATAAGGTTTATATGATTTTTTATGAACAATTTTTATTTATCAAGTAAATATTATTTTTCTTAGTTTTATTATTTAGTGAAAAAAAAAACTCTCAAAAGATATTCATTGGAAATGAAATAAAACATTATTTTAAACCATATGTAAGGTTAGTATTGTCAATTTATTTCTTTTTCTATCCTAATTCTCATTGTTTTCAAACATTGAAATAGAAACAAATAATAATTTTAACCTTACATTTACAGCTTGCATTCCTATTTTAAAATGAAACTTTATAATAATTCCTACTTATGAAAATTTTTGTAGGGTGTTATGAGTAGCGCTTGAAAAGATAAAGAATAATTTTGAATTCTTTTTTTACAGTGTATGTAGTTTTTAACAATTCTTGAAATTACGTTTTGAGAACTATTTTAAAACACATCTCAAATAGATTCATTGGAATTTTTTTTTTAATCAAAAGGCCCCACCACAAGGAATTTTTCTTCACATGAGGACTTTGTGCTTGTGGAAATTTATGTCCATTGCACTTATGTCCCCTCTATACTAAAACCACTTTCAAATGTGTGGAAATTGAAAATAGAAGCCCACTTCAAATGTGGTAGGCAAAATCATAAATTATGATATGTCAAAGTAAACGAAAGTGAAGATGTTTTAGTGGAAAGAGAGAAGACTACAAGTCTTGATCTACTAGGGTCAACAATTGTACCAATTGAAAAATGAAAGAAATTATAAAACAAAAATAACTCCACGATTGTTTTTTCTTATAGTCTTAAAAGAAAGAAGATTGTAAAACAAGCTTTTAATATGATGAATTCATTGAACCTTGAAATTTTTTGCCCACTCAATAGGCAAGGTTCAAACCCAACCAATAATATAGGTCTTGTTGTAGTGCCCTTTACAATTAAATTCATCTTTATCTTTTCTCAGTTGTGTTTGGTTGATAATTCGGGTTGGATATACAAATCTTGCAAGTGTAGGATTTTATTTTCCTTAAAAAGTGGATTGGTAGAGTGTCGTGAGTTTCACAAAAGTAAAAAAGAAAACGCCCCATGGAAGGACTTTGAACACAACCTAGTGTGCTTGTCTTCATCAAATTAACCCTTTTTCCACTTTTAATCTTCCATTGGGTCATTAGTTTCCACATGCTTTGCTTTTTCAGTCTCAGCTGAATTTGATGGGTGGAAATATGAATCGCGTACATTTTTTCTCTTGATATGATTCATTCATTGAAAGGGAAAATAATGACGTTATATTCAAAGATCATGATACTGGATCATTTTTCTTTCCTTAAAAAATAACATGTTCTCATTATTTATTAGTTAATTAAGAAATAAAAGTTAAATTTTATTGTACAATTAAATATTACTTTTATAATAAATTGAATATGTCATAAAGAATGTATTATTCTCTCAATTTTAAATTTAGATCATTTAAAAAATTCCTTTTCATATTGATTATTTTAAAAAAAAAATTAATCCTTTATATTTCCATATTTAACGTTTTTTCACTTAAGATAAGCACTTTATGAATGATGAATATATTTAAGTACTCGTTGAATGACCATACAACTATGATGGTCTACAAGTAACACAAGACCAGCTTTGTTAGTTTTTCTATGGATTCACACAGCACTAAGCACTCATATATATATATATATATATTTGAGGTACAGATGAATTAATTAGAAGACAATGTAGCAGCACCAACAGACAGCAGAATTGACACCAAGCACTCATTTATTTAGACTTCTTTACACTGGCAGATTCCTTCCTTCAACTTGCTGCTTTACTGTAAAGATTTCTCATTTTGTTTTATACATGCATTGGGGACTGTCCTTTTTTACCTGCATATCTTGAGTAGCATTTGAACAAAAATATCATTAGAGTTGCTTATTAAATATGCATATGATTTGGTGGATTGCTATGACATGGATTCCATATGCTGAGGATACAGAAATGATTGGTGGCCAACTCTCAAGTAAAAATAAAAAATAATTTTATTTATAACTGAGATTTGAAAGTACTTTGATTCTTTTGGCACAGGAAATGATTTAAAATATGTTAAAATTATATTTAACATATGAGGTTTAGTTTTTGGATTAAAAGTGTAGGTGTCATTTGAATACTCTTTTTCTTTTCTTTTTTTAAAAACACAGAGTAATAATAATTCCTATTTATGAAAATTTCTATTTTACCTTTGTATTAGTGACCAAAATAATAATCTTAAAATTCTAATGAATTAACATCATTTCTTAAATCTATTGTTTATTATTGAAAATCAACAAGTAATTTCAAATATAAAAAATTAATTTAATTCAAAAGTTAGATTATTGGAGCAAAAAATAATTTATGTTAATATTCTTCTAGAGGGAAAATTACCCGTAATTTTAAAGTACTATATTTTCTTGTTAAACTATACTAAACCTTGTCAAGTGTTAAATTATATGAAAGTCATCTTTAGATTTTTCATTCTAAAGAGGAAAGTTTCATTTAAATCATTTTGTAGTTAAATTAAATAATATAATATTTAAATTTTTTCATCCCAATTAGTTTTTATAGTGTTTTTAGTAACATTCTACATTATATGTATAATTGTTTTCAACAATTTTCAAAATTATGTTGTGAAAAATATTTTTGAAAATCTTTCAAATAGATTCAATGGATTTTTTTATTTTATTTTATCAAAAGGTCACATTATATGGAATTCTTTTTCTCATTAGAACTTTGTGCTCGTGGAATTTTTTGTTCATTGCACTCATGTTTCATCCATATCAACCAAAACCATTTTCAAATATGAAACTTGAAAGTAGAAGTTTATCAATTCACAAATGATAAGTAAAAATCATTAAATTATTGAATGATTTGTAGACTAGGAGCCTTGGTCATGGGGGTCAACAATTGCATCAACTATGAAATAGAAGAATTTATAAAACAAAAATAATTACATGGTTGTTTTTTTTAAAGAAAGAAGATAATAAAACCAACTTCTCATACGATGAACCTCAAAACTTTTGGGTCCACTTAATAGGTAAGGTTTAAATCCAATTTGTAGTATAGGTCATGTTCTAGTACCCATTACAATTAAATTCATATTTATATTTTTTAAGGCTGTGTTTGGTTGATAATTGGAGTTGGATATATATATATATATATATAAGTCTAGGATTTTGAGATTAAAAAAGAAAATAAAATCCAATGATAGAAACGGATTGTTTTATAAGAAGTGAATCTTTTAAGGATAACTTTCTAATTCCATTTTTTTTTAATTGCTTGTGTTATTGCTTTGGTTGGAAGGAGGAAAATTTCAATTTGAATGGATGCATCAGTAGTTAAATTTTAGGATATATTGGTAGATAGAGATTTTGACAAAAATAAATGGATTCATTGATTTTTTTTTTTTTAATGAAAAGGCCCCACCATAAGGAATTCTTCTTCATATGAGGACTTTGTGCTTGTGGAAATTTTTGTCCATTGCATTCATATCCCATCTATACTGAAGCCACCTTCAAATGTGTGGAGATTGGAAAAAGAAGCCCAATTCAAATGTGGTAGGCAAAATCATTAAATTATGGGATGTCAAAGTAAACAAAAGTGAAGATGTAATAATGGAAAGAGAGAAGACTACAAGTCTTAGCCTACGGGGGTCAACAATTGTACCAATGAGAAAATGAAAGAAATTATAAAACAAGAATAACTCCACATTGTTTTTTCTTAGTCTTGAAAGAAAGAAGATTGTAAAGCGAGCTTCTAATATGATGTATTCATTGAACCTTAAAATTTTTTATCCACTCAATAGGCAAGGTTCAAACCTAACTGGTAATATAGATATCGTTGTAGTACTCTTTACAATTAAATTCATTTTTATATTTTTTTTCAAACCATATTTGATTGATAATTCAAGTAGGATATACATATCAAGTGTAGGATTTTATTTTCCTTAAAAAATGGACTATGGTGGGCCTCACGAAAGTAAAAAAGAAACGCTCTATGGAAGGACTTTGAACACAGCCTGGTGTGCTTGTCTTCATCAAATTAACCCTTTTACCACTTTTAATCTTTCGATCATTAGTTTCCACATGCTTTGCTTTTCAGTCTTGGTCAAATTTGATAGGTGGAAATATGAATCATGTACATTTTTTTCTCTTGATATGTTTCATTCATTGAAAGGAAAAGTAATGACATTATATTCAAAGATCATGACACTGCATCATTTTTCTTTCCTTGAAAAACATGTTTTCATTATTTATTAGTTAATTAAGAAATAAAAGTTAAATGTTATTATACAACTAAATATTACTTTTATAATAAGTTGAATATATCATAAAAAGAATGTATTTTCTCTCAATTTTAAATTTAGATCATTTAAAAAAATCCTTTTCATATTGATAATTTTAAAAAAAATTAATCATTTATATTTCCATTTTTAACGTTTTTTTTTCTCTTAAGAAAAGCATTAGAAATTAATTGATGAATAAAAATCAAATTTTAAAATAGAAAGTGAACATTTTGTTTTATTTTGAAAAAAAAAATGAAGATTCATAATATATTGTTGAAATATATTGAATACTGATCTAAATAGTATATATTGAAGGTGCACTCATGCTGTAATTCCCGGGTTTTAAGGACACGTCAGATTATCGGAGCATAAAGTCTTTCATAAAATTGTGGGTCAATACTCTTTCATTTTTATGCTTTTAAAAACATAAAATAATAATAATTCCCATTTATGAAAATTTTCGTTTTACCTTTATATTAGTGACCAAAATAATGATGTTCTTAAATCAAATACTTATTGTTCAAAATCAATAAGTAATTTCAAATATAAAAATAAATTTAATCCAAAAGTTAGATTATTGGAGAAAAAAATAATTTAGGTTAATATCCTTGTAGATGGAAAATTACCTATAACTTTAAGGTACTATATTTTCTTATTAAACTATACTAAACCTTGTTAAGTGTTAATGAAGATATACAATGATTTTTTTTTCTATCATTTTTTAATTAAATTATATGAAAGTCATTTAAAATTTTCAATCATTTTGTAGTTAAATTAAATAATATCATATTTAAACTTTTTCATTTTTTTTTTGTAGAGCGTTTTTAGTAACATTCTACATTGTATATACAAATGTTTTCAACAATTATCAAAATTATGTTTTTAAAATTATTTTCGAAAATCTTCAAAATAGATTCAATGGATTTTTTTTTTTTATATATGTATATATGTAAAAATGTCCCACCATGTGGAATTCTTCTTCTCATGAAGACTTTGTGCTTGGGGAATTTTTTGTTCATTGTATTTATGTCTCATCTATACCAATCAAATCCACTTTCAAATGTGAAACTTGAAAATAAAAACTCAATTCGAATATGGTAGGTAAAATCATTAAATCATTGGATGAGTTTTTGTACATCAAAGTAAATGCATTGGTCAAAATGTATTAATGGAAAGAGAAAAGACCTCAAGTCTTTATTTGTGGGATAGAAGAATCTATAAAACAAAAACAATTCTATGGTTATTTTTTTCTTATAGTCTTGAAAGAAAGAAAATAATAAAGTGACTTTCAGATATGATGAATCTTAAAATTTTTGGGTCCGTTCAATAGGCATGGTTCAAATCCCAATTTGTAGTGTAGGAAATGTATTGGGTTCACTCAATAGATAAGGTTCAAACCCCAACTTGTAGTGTAGATAATGCTTTGGGTCCACTCGGCAAGGTTCAAACCCTAACTAGTGGTCATGTTGTATCCTTTAGAATTAAATTTGTCTTTATATTTTTTAAGGCCATGTTAGGTTGATAATTCTAGTCAGATATACATATTCTAGATATTTAGGATTTTATTTTCATTAGGATATTAAATTTAGGATATTATATCTAATGGGATATATTATATTATGTTCAAGTTTGGTTTGTGTAAAGAATAAAAAATGGAATAAAAATTATATTATACTGTAATGTTTGATATTTGTTTAAAATGAAAATTATGTTATATCTTAATAATTTTTATTAGAAATTTATGAAATCTCATTCATATATAGTATTACTTGGAATTTTTTGTATAAATTATCATTTAGTAATATTCATGAATAAAAGATTTAAAATATATAAATAAAAAATATTGTATTATATTTTTTTAAATATATACAAATTATATATATATATAAAATATATTAAACAATACATATATATTAAAAAATATTTTAGGTTGTATTTATAGATGTTTTTTAATTATTTAATATAAGCTTGAAAATGGAAGCTCAATTCAAGAGTGGTAAGTAAAATCATCAAATTATTGAATGAAGTGTAGACTATAAATTTTGGTCTGTGAGGGTCAACAATTGCACCAACTATGGAATAACATGATTTATAAATAAAAAATAATTCCTATATGATAAAGCCAACTTCTCATATGATGAACTTCAAAACTTTTGAGTCCACTCAATAAATGCTAAAGTACCCTTTACAATTAAATTTATCTTTATATTTTTTAAGGTCATATTTGATTGGTAATTTAGGTTGGATATACACATTCTATAAGTCTAGGATTTTATTTTCATTAGGATTTATGTCTCATATTTAGTATTATTTGAATTTATTTTTTTCAAACAATTTAATATTATTTAGTAGGTAATTTTTTTCTTTGTTAATAATATTCATGAATATAGGATCTAAAGTGTATAAATAAGAAATATTTTATATATATTAAATTATATTAAATAATACATATATATTTAAAAATTATTTTACGTTGTATTTGCAGCTTTTTTTTAATTATTTTCTTCTTTTATTGAACTACAATTTTAATTTTTTTATCATTTTTATTTTATAAATAATATAAAAAATTAAAAAGAAAAAAAAAGAAAAAGAAAATAGATGAGAAGACTAAATTTATTATCCATGAGATACGTATATTTCACATCTCAACTTCAAGTCATTATATCTCATGTAAAGGGATATAAAAAAATAAGGTGGAAAATGTATCCTATCCCATGTTTGGCTTTGAGCTCAAACGTACTCGAAGGCGCTAAAAATATCTAATTCTGACATTTCAAATGTCATCCCAGAGTGGTTTTGGAATTTAACTTCTTATATGAGTAGCTTTAATATTTCCAACAATTAGATCGTAGGAACCATACCCGATTAATCATCTAAGATTTGATTATCCTCTTTACATGTATATGAGCTTAAATTATTTGGAGGTTCAATAACCACAGGTTCATTCTAACCTAGCATGGTTGGATCTCTCTAATAACAAGTTTTTAGGGCCCATTACTCTATTGTGTATAGTTCCTAATTCGCATTTGGTTTATCTTGCACCAATGATTAGAAGAAAGACAATCACACCCTAAATGGAAATTTACTATTTAGATTAGCATATATATTGAAGGTCCACTCACTTCTCATTATTTATTTACAATATTTAACTATTTTATGTTTTTTAATTATATTTGAATAATGAATTTTAATTTTTTTTATTAATCCCTAAATGGAAATTTACTATTTAGATTAGCATATATATTGAAGGTCCACTCACTTCTCACTTTTTATTTACAATATTTAATTATTTTTTATTTTTTAATTATATTTGAATATTGATGGTCCACTCTACATCGTATGTATACTTGTTTTCAACAATTCTTTGAATTATGTTTTGAAAATTATTTTCGAAAATCTTCCAAATAGATTCAATGGAAATTTTTTTATCAAAAGGTCCTACTATATGGAATTCTTTTTCCCATAGGAACTTTATGCTTGTGAAATTTTTTATCCATTATACCATGTCCCATCTATACCAACCAAAACTGCTTTCAAATGTGAAGATTGAAAGTAGAAGCTGATCAATTAACATGTGGTAGGTAAAATACATTAAATTATTGGATGAGTTGTAAACTGGGTCTTGGTCTATGGGGGTCAACAATTGTACCAACCATGAAATATAAGAATTTATAAAACAAAAAGTAATTCCATGATTTTTATTTTTTTTAGGTATGGTTTTGAAAAAAGGAAGATGATAAAGCTAGCTTCCTATGCAATGAACCTCAAAACTTTTGAGCCCACTCAATAGGCAAGGTTCAAACTCAGCTTGTCATATAGGTCACATTATAGTACCCTTTACGAATAAATTTATCTTTTTTTTTTTTTTAAGGCCATGTTTGCTTGATTATTGGGATATCTAGGATTTTATCTTCCTCAAAAAGTGGATTGTGGACTTTGGTGGGTCTCATAAAGGAGAAAAGAAATGCCCCATGGAAGTGCTTGTCTTCGTCAAAAAACTTTTTCCACATGCTTTGCTTTTCCGTTTGTAGCTATCTTTAGAGACTTTAGGTCAAGGTCTTGGACAAATTTGATGGGTAGAAATATGAATCATGTACACTTTTAAAAAAGAAGCCCCTCTAGAATAATCAAAATGTTGCACTTTCACATAAGTATTAGCCTTTGAAAATTAAAAGTAGTGTTTATACACACTACCTTGTGATATTCCAAACTCATTTAGTTCATCTTGTAACACTTCTTAAGATAATATTAATAAATTTGTGATAATCTTATAAAAAAAAGTAGAACATCTTCTATCCCTTTCACATGTGTCAAATTTCCAAATCTATAGTTTCACATGCCACCACAAATTTTTTTCCCTTAAAAAATAACATGGTTTCATTATTTAATCATTGCTTAGTTAAGAAATAAAAGGTGAATTTTATTGTAGAAATAAATATTATTTTATAATAAATTGAATAAGGGTAAAAAGAAATATATTTTTATCTTAGTTTTAAATTTTATCTTGAAATAATAACTAAAAAAAATTTCTTTTCCATATTGAATATTTAAAAAATAATAATAATAATTTATATTTCCATATTTAACGCTTTTTTTCCCTTAGAAAAAGCACTACAAAACAATTGATGAATAAAAAAATAAAATTTAAAAAAGAAAATAAATATTTTGTTTTATTTTGAAAACAAAAAAAGAAGATTGACAACATATTTTTGGATTTTTAAAGAAATTAAAAAAAAAACATTTAGCTATTTTTTATTTTCATTTTTATTAAACATACCAAAAATCAAAAATAAAAAATCAAAGTACATTAAAATTAATATTTGTCTCTTATTTATATTTATTTATTTTCATTATGTTTGGAAAATCAATGGAGTCTTGCAAGGTATGTAAAGAAAAACTTGAGATTATTGATCATCGATACTTTGTTAATCACGTTTTATATCAATAAGCCCTATCTAGAGGCTTTAGGAAATCCTAGAACATGAATAAAATTATGAAAAAGTAAATCTCACTAATGTAGTAACTAATTAGGATTTTTATTTCTTTCTTAAAACTATTAGATTATCTAATAATTAAAAGAAATTAGAAGCTTAAAGCTTATTTAGATATGCTTCCTAGTTTTTGTTTTTTTTTTTAAAAATAATAGTAACCTATATATAAAATATAGCAACTCTTAAATAGAAAGTATAGATTTATCTTATGATCTTAAAAACCACAGTTTAAAAAAAATCAAAATTTAAGATAGTACAATTTTTTTTATACCTTAAGTTTTTTGAACTATTTTTAAAACCATTTTCTTTTTAATATGTCCTCATGATCTTTTTTCCATTAAATTTATGTGGGAGTTATTATTATTTTCTAACTTTTAAAAATAAAAAACAAAAAGTGTATCCATATTAAATTATTGGATGAGTTGTAGATTATGAGTATTGATCTATAGGGATCAACAATTACACCAACCATGGAATAGAAGAATTTATGAAACAAAAATAATTTCATGGTTGTTTTTCTTAATTATAGTTTTGAAAGAAATAAGATAAAGCTTTTGGGTCTACTTAATAGTCAAGTTTCAAACCCAACTTGTAGTATTGGTCACGTTGTAGTATCCGTTACGATTAAATTTATAATACTTTTTCAAGTCATGTTTAGTTGATAATTTGGGTCGGATATAAATATCCTATACCACTTAATAGTTAAGGTTTAAACCCAACTTGTAGTATAGGTCACATTGTAGTACCCTTTACGATTAAATTTATCTTTATACTTTTTCAAGTCATGTTTGGTTGATAATTTGGGTTAGATGTAAGTATCTTATACCACTCAATAGTTAAGGTTTAAACCCAAATTGTAGTATAGTTCACATTATAGTACCCTTTATGATTAAATTTATCTTGATACTTTTTCAAATCATGTTTGGTTGATAATTTGGGATGGATATGAATATCCTATACCACTCAATAGTTAAGGTTCAAACCCAACTTGTAGTATAGGTCACATTGTAGTACCCTTTACGATTAAATTCATCTTTATACTTTTTCAAGTCATGTTTGGTTGATAATTTGGGTTATCCAATACCAATCAATAGTCAAGGTTCAAACCCAGCTTGTAGTATAGGTCACGCTATAGTACCCTTTACAATTAAATTCGTCTTTATATTTTTTCAAGTCATGTTTGGTTGATAATTTGGGTTGGATGTAAATATCCTATACCACTCAATAGTCAAAGTTCAAACACAACTTGTAGTATAGATCACATTGTAGTACCCTTTACAATTAAATTCATCTTTATACTTTTTCAATTCATGTTTGGTTGATAATTTGGGTTGGATATAAATATCCAATACCACAACCCAACTTGTAGTATAAGTCACGTTGTCGTACCCTTTATGATTAAATTCATCTTTAGACTTTTTCAAGTCATGTTTGGTTGATAATTTAGGTTGGATATAAATATACTATACCACTCAATAGTCAAAGTTCAAACCCAACTTGTAGTATAGGTCATGTTGTAGTTGTGATGTCCCACATCGGATAGAGGAGAAAGTTTTTGGCGTTATATAGTAGAGGCTCCTCTTAACCATGTAGACGCATTTTAAAGTCGTAAGGGCCCCTTTGGGTTCAAAGCGGACAATATCTACACGGTTGGGAGTGGGGTCATTACAAATGGTATCAGAGCCAATTCCCGACCTTGGTGTGAGGTTTGTTTGGTCCTGTAAGGGTGTTTGTTTGGCCCCGTAATCCCATGGGACACAACGAGTATGTTGTATTTGCATGGGGTTGTAACATCCCACATCGGATAGGAAGGAAAGTTTCTGATGCTATATAAGTATGAACTCCTCCTAACACTGTAGATGCAGTTTAAAACTATTTCTATCTTTCCAAATAGGAAGTCATTTTTAAGGTTTTATTTTTTATTTTGTGGTGGGTCTCACAAAAGAATGAAAAAACGCCCTATGGATGTGCCTATCTTCATCAAAACCCTTTTCCCACTTTTAATCTTATATTCCGTCATTAGCTTCCACACGCTTTGCTTTTCAATCTCAATCAAACTTGATGAGTGGAAGTATGAATCATGTACACTTTTAATGAAGAAGCTCCTCTAAAATTATTAAAATTTATACCATTTATTTTTCTTGTGATATGCTTCATTCATTGAAAGGGTAACTAATGAAGTTATATTCAAAGATCATGACACAAGGCTTATAGTGTACAAGCCAATCTCATATAATCAAAATTTAAGTTTGGCATGGTTAATATTTATTTTAAATGAGTAGTTAATATTTTTAGATTATTTAACTTCTTATTCGATAGTATGATGTATTATGATTTTAAAATAATCCTTAAGACCCAGTCGAAGCATGAAGCCTCCAGCCTGTAGGTCCACTCGGAGCCCAATCCTACCCTCAATTACGCAGAGACAGGAAATACAGCTTCTTAGTGGATATATCAGCCCTTCGGTTACTGGATACATCACTCATTTTATATGCTTCATGATTGGGATTGGTTGCCACGTGTCATCTGGCACTGCCTTCTCGTCCCAGTTTTGGGCCGGACATATTCATGGTGAATTTAGTGCGGGCCTGGGCCATATTCTGTTTGGGCTTTTCCCACGTAACCTTGTGTCACAACTTGAATTTGATTTTAAAAATATATTAAATGCATTTAGAATTAACGTGATGATAATATAAAAATGTGGATTACTTTAATATAACCAAATATGGAAAAAAAAATTATCAAATATCAAACAAGTATATATAAATTTTAGAATGTTGGTTTGGTTTGATTTGTATCAATTTTAAAAATCAAAAATTAAACCGACAAAGTCATTTTTTAAATTTTCAAACTGAATTGACCTTTTTTATTATTGAAAACCGAATCAATATAATCAGCTTTGATTGATTTGAATTAATTTGTTGGTTTTTTCGATTTTGTTTACACCCTTAATCATATCCCATCCTAAACCCCATAGATAGACATCCCTACCTTACCTTAGGGTTTATACACCTTTGCAGAATGAAAGTCGAATTCCCTCCCCCCTCCAAAAGACAAAAAATATTATACCTGACCATTAAGCATCATATCGGCACTCTTTTAATGTCACGTCTCTTACATAAAAATTAGTATCACAATTGTATTTAAAAGTAAATTAAAACCTAAATCATTTTTATTTATTAGCATTGGCAGTCGGTGATATATTAAAAAGTGACAATTAATTGATTTGTGATGAGACAACCATACAAGTTTTATTTTCATAAATGTATGAAAAATCACACACCACAAGACTACCAAGGGAGGTGGCGTTGCTTTTAGTTTAATAGAATACATATCACTAAATTTATTAGTATATATATTATAAATTAATTAAAATAAAATTATTGTAAGTTAAATTTAGTTATAGTAATTAAATACAAGAAAAATTAAAATACTTATTTATATATATATATATATAAACATTTATTTTATATTCTTTAATATATCCAAATTAAATAAATTTATATCAATTTTTTTATTAAAATAACTTCTATATATGTATTATTATTATTATTTATCATTTTTTGGAGTTTTCTCAATATATGTATTAAATTTTAAAAATTAAATCTCAAATAAAATATTTTATATAAATCTTAGAAATTACTTAATTATCTATTTAATAATAAAAGTAGTTTTTAATTTTTAACATAAATAAATATAAAGATATTTATTTAAGATAGTTTCTTTTTAAAAAATTAATAAATATTATTCTTGACGATACTTATATCAATTACACTTACAAAATAACTTTCACATGTATATTCTTACTTATTTTTATCATTTTTTGAAGTTTTTCTAAGCATATCCATAAATTTTGGACAATTTTCGTCCCACAAATATTTTTTTTCAAAATATCCATCGATATTTTTTTATATATTTGTAAAATCCAAGTACCGATATATCCTTATTAATAATGCTAAATTTTCAGTTCCGATTGCATTAAACATTCTTTTATATTGTTATTTTTGCACTTGTAGCTTAAAGAACTTTGACAATTAGTTTATTTTAATGATTGAATCATATAAATTATAAAGATATATTTTCTCAATAATACAAAGTTTGCCAAGGAAAAAATTATAATTTTAAAATATGGTTGAACATACATTATACTCAATAAGTGATACTCTAACTAAATAAAAATAGTAACTTGTAAGTTGTAACTCATATATTTCTTTCAAAAGAATTTTGGTTCCTCCATGTTGAAATATATTTATAACAAATCAGTACCATATTTAGGTGCTCAATTCAATCAAGTAATCTAAGGGCATGGAATGCTTTGAGATTATCCAAACAACTTATAAAAATCAACAAGTCAAACTATGTTTGATGAAACTGATTTTTTATGAGAGTTCTACATTCTAACCTATGGGTATGATCATGTAAATAAAATTATAACGGCGCAAGGATACTACTCATTAGTCATAAAAACCGCTTTGTGGGCACTGTTGGTCTTATCAAAGATCATAGGGGAGAATTATTCGAACTCCAAATCAATTGGGATTGGGATGGTTATTCAAGCCAAGATCCCCAACCTTGTTGAAAGGGTCAAAGAGGCCTATTGTTTTGGAACTCAGAACATGGTAGGGGAAAGGAATTCAGTGGGTGGTTATTTTCCAGGTTTTCTACAACAAATGTGGTAGCCCGATGATAACTAAGAAGGATTTTTGGTGGAGACATATATCCACGGACCAAAATCTAGATTCTTTGGCGGTGAAGGGAGATAGATCCCTTATCCCCTCTTTGGCTAATGATATATCATTCCTCCTTGAGTCAGTGGATTTTTGTTAATTATATCAGGTACAACACAACTTTGTACATACAAAAAGACAAAGAAATCACCCAAATACCCATGAATATGGTATTTTATGGATAGTACTCAAGCATTAGGACCACAGTATGAGTGGAGAAAAGGGCAAAAGATAAAAGAAGAATCAACTGCAATGACCACTAAGACCGTCATAAGTCACAAAACATTACATTTTATAATTTTGTGTATAAAGTCACATACAACTGCAACGTCAAAAGAGGTAAGTAATATTGACTTGCATTTTCAATTCATCTTATTTAAAAATAAGAAATAAATAAAGGACTGAAAAAAGAATAAAAAGAAAAGGAAAGTTCATTTTTGAACGAAACAAACAGCCCTACCCCTTACCAGTCCTCACCACTAAGTACCTTATGTCTTTTCAACAACCAAATGGAGCATGGTAAACCCTAATTTACTTTGTAGAAGAATTAACAATTCCATACCAAAAACAATGTAATGAAGATTAAAACATGTATGGAAATACAAATTTTCTTCTAAACCTATGTTATGTTGCTAAGAAATTAGAAGGGACTAGTAGATCAAGTCTTAAGAAAGTAACATATATTATGAATTTAAAATATTTAATTTTTTGATAGATATCATAATTAGTAATATACAAAAATACACTATAGTACACAGAACTTATACAACAAACACCTAAAGGAAGGTCTCTAAAGGTAGCACCCAAAAAATACCTTGACACTCAATAAGACTCTACTTAGTCTTAAAAATCGAACAAAGGCATTGATCTTCACTTATGTATATGCTAACTCAAGCCGAATGATTAAAAAGGAATGATAGTTTTAACTTTTGATTATTCTACTCCTTATTTTCGATTTTTTTTTTTTATTATGTTTCCATCAAATTGTCTAAAAATTGTAAAGGGGGTAGAATTTTTTCCTGTTCTTCCCTACAAGGAGCTATGCCAACTTAAAAGGATATCTTTATTGAAGAAGGGAACACCCAATATACACTAAATAAGAAAAGCAAAAGTTCTCATAGAATCCTTGCTTTGGAGCAATGAAAAAGTAAGTGATCAATAGATTCCCTTTTAGTTAATTTGTAAGGATAACATCTATTCACTAGTGGCTATCCTATTTTCTAGAGAGGATTTAAAGTCATAACTTTTCCCCAATTGGCTGCCCATGTAAAAACCTCACTTTGGATGGGAACCATCTGTTACAGGCAATGTTTATTGGAAAATGGACCATTGTTCCCACTTCCAAGGCCACATAGAAAGGTTTGACTTAAAACAATCCTTTTTTTACTTTTTCCAAATCTTCTTGTTGATATCTTCCCTTTTAATCGCCTTTCCTTGTATGATAGAGGAAAAGGTCTCAACAATGACTAACTCCCAATTCGAAAGTGCCTATTAAAGCATGAAATCCAAGGTGCCGCCCCTCTTTAAGTCTTCCCACAAATCCGTCACCTAAGCCTCTTTGACATAGCCAATGCATACAAATAGGGAAAGTAGTTATACAAGGGATCCTCTACACACAATCTATTTGTCCAAAACTTAACCCTTTTGCCATTACTCACTTGAATGGAGGTTCTATTAAAGAAATGATCTCAACCCTTCCCAATAGCTTTCCAAATACCAACCCCATAACTACCTCTAACTTCACAAGGGTGCCAACTCACACCTTCCTTCCCATACTTCCCCTTCATAATCTACTTTTAAAAAACTTCCCCATAGAAAACATATCTCATGACCACCAACATTTGTAACCGTGATCTCCTTGTATGTATTTCTATATAAGTTGGATCATTGTATGGAGAACATGATAAAACAATTTGTTTGACAACATTTTTGTGAATTAATTATTGTTAATTGTCAATGCATAGCATGTAGGAAAGCTCAAGGTGATAGTTGAGGTGTTGGGACAAATTAACTTATTCAAGCAAATGAAAGACAGCCATGTGATGGGGTTGACATCAAACAAAAAATTAATTCTCTAACTAATATTAATAGTAGTGGAATGAATAAGAGATATGAACTATTGTTAGAAATTATGCATTGTTTGACATGTAGAAGTGGGTTGATATACCAAAAAGTGACAAGTTTTCATGGTGGAAAAATTGTAGGTATGATGTTTGAAAATATTCATAGTTTGATACATAAATTTTTTTCATTACCAATTAGGTTCAATATCCTATTATTTGTGTTTTTTATTGCAAATCACTAATGAAAGAATAATTTATATGTTACATGTAAATCTATGCATGCATAGGAGTGAATATTAAGGTGGACCCTTTTGATTTAAGGCTAGAAATATTAAATGAGGGTCATACTAATTTAGAATATTTAAGCTTGCTAGTTGTTAGATTTGGTTTGGTATTGACACTGATGTATGTTTTTGTGCTATTATTGTTATTATGGAAATAAAAGTAGAAAAGAATTTAATCTAAAAATTAAAATAAATAAAAAGTTAACAAAACAATTTATCAATCCTACCAAAACAGTAATTAAAAAAAAAAATCTAAATAGGATAACAAACTATAGTTCAACAAATTTCGATAATATAAAATTTACCAAACCACCATTATCTTTCTTTATTATGAATAAAAGTTATAAGTTCATGTTTCATCACTTTTTACATGCTACTATTTTACTCTTTTTTTTTTTTGGACGCGTTTACATGGTTACCAATTAATGAAACAAATGGAAATTATGTTCATTCTCTTCATTATATTTGTTTATTTTTCTTTGACCATGTTTGGTTCATGGAAAATGCTAAGAAAAGAAAACAAGGAGGAAAAGCAGAAAAAAAAAAAAAAAAAAAAAAAAAAAAAAACTAAGTTGAGAAACATAAATTTTTTCTCATGTTTGATTATGCATGGAAAAGTTTAGGGAAAAAAAAATCAATGCTTTATTATAGAATTTATTTTACCTTGTTTAGTTCTTAGAGATAAAGTGGAAGGAAAATAAAATCATTATAAAAAATAATCTAGAACATTAATAGTTTACATATATTAAAAGTACAATTACAAGTAAATAAATGAGAGAAATGTAAATAATGGTTTATAGTGGTTTGATACAACTTAATCTTTATCTACTCTCCTCTTGCTTCAATCCCAAGCTCGAGGTTCCATTATACCAAGGATCCTTTAAACCAATGAATCCTTTAATCTTTACAATACTTGGATTAACTAACTCCAATAGGTCCTTATAATGTTGCTCAAGTGATCCTCACACTTGAAACAATTACCCAAGTGATACCTCATACTTAGCCAATTCATGATTCCTTATGCTTGAATTCCACCCTCAAATGATATTCTATATTTGATAATCCTTAAGTAATACCTCGTACTTGAAAAAACCATCACAAGATATCGAATTTTCAAAGATAAACCTTCTAGTTATAATATTTAGCTCTAAGAATATACGTTAAAATAGGATTAAAGGTGAAATAAATAAAAAAATCCTGTTTAAGAACAAATTGCACTCAAAACTACTTTCAAAGGCTCAAAGGATTTTTCAACAAAGGTTTGGACTATTTTCTCTACAATAAATGAAGTTGTAATCCTTTCTATAAGAATTGCATAACTAAACTAGTGATTAGGCATAATTTACATCTATCAATTGACCTAGGCAATCAATTGTTGCACTAGCCATTAGTGGTGGGCAAGTGTAACAACCATTGAGGCTATTCACCTCAACTAGTAAAGATACTGATTGACTAGTTTATTATTGGCTCAATTGATACCTTTTACAAATCTTTTTATGAAAATCCTTCTGAATTGGTTAGTCAACCATATGAAAATATAAGAAATTAATGCACAAGTGACCTTTAACTGCTCAAACTATTTAGATTTGAAAACTTAGGATTAAAAAACAATTTTTAATATCATAAAATATATGTCAAACCATTAGCTTTTATCCTTGAAAAAATCAATATCATTTTTTTTTTTATAAAATAAATGAGTTCTTCAAAAAAGCATTATAAAGATAAGAATATTATTTTGAGTTTAAAAAGGCTTGGTTTTGAAAAATCAATACTAAGACATATTTATCTTTAGATTTAAGAAAACTTTCTAATCAAGAATATCTAATCAAAGGGTGATTTTCATTGAAATGATTCTTCACCCAATTTTGAAAAGATTTAAGACAAGTTTAAATTTAATTGGATGAGTTTTGGTATTTTAAACAAAATGATATGCATTCCTTAGTATGCCCCACATAAAAATAACCTTAAGATATTCTTGATAAACCTTCTCCTTGATTTCCTCCTTAGCTCCATATAGGTTTTTCTTGATTGCTCCAAGGAAATATTCTTAGCTATTAAACTTAATAATATTCAATCGAAACCATTTTTTGTTAATATTAAAATATTAGATTAACTAAACCTTGAGTTAAAAATATTGGTTGGTAGAAATCAATGCATAAGTAAGACATCTTTAGTGGTATGTAAGTAGGTTAAGGGAGGCTCTCTAATCGTAAATCTTTTTTATAAGTAAAATACTAACGTCTAAATACATGGTAACTCTAGCCAATAAAAACTAGAGATAGTGTTACCATGATTGTGTGGTATTCTGAGTTATCATCTTCTAGCATTTCCTCTAATGTGTTCAATTGTTTTTATGTTAGAAAGATTAATTATTTTTCATAGTTAATGAAACCCTAATTTAAATGAATAAGGATAACAATTTCTTAACATATTCAAAGAAATAAATCAAATAAAGTAAAATGCCCTTGAGAGTTCCACAATCCAGTGTTGAATCCTTAGAGAAAGACTATTATAAAACTTATGGTTTAGGATCAAAGTCAATATGTAATCTAATTAAATCCTACAACCAATATTGGATTTGAATTTTAGATTTTTATTTTTAAAACACTTATCTCTTAAACTAATTAAATATGATGGTTAATTTTGGTTTCAATTTTGTTCAATCAAAAGCTTATATCCATCTTGTAGATTCAATCCTTAGATTGTTAATTGTATGAACAAAGTATAGTAACTAGCGATCAAGGTCTTTTCAAGAATCACTAATATCTTGATAAGAATCCTCTATACCTTATTTAGAGTGAACTAACACAGAATATTTATTGCTACCAATTCAAAATTGAAAGAATAATCAAACCATTCAATACATTGTTGTTTCTTGCCACTCCTTTGGATTTTTCACTTTCATGTTAGCATATTTGGAACTCATAAAATTAACCAAACATGGTGGAGAATTTCTCCTTACCACCCATGTTTGGTTTTCAATAAAAATAGAATGTTTCTTGCCACTCCTTTGGATTTTTCATTTTCATGTTAGCATATATGGAACTCATAAGATTAACCAAACATGGTGGAGAATTTCTCCTTACCACCCATGTTTGGTTTTCAATAAAAATAGAATGGAAAATAATAGAAAATGAAATAATACTAAAAACTTTATTGAATAATTTCAAGATGAGAGATCAATCTTTCTCTATGGACCCTCATTTTTCATATGCTTTCCCACTTAATGACAAAACTCACTTTTTATTATGAAAAAAATAATTTTTGAAAAGCTACAGTCACCACTTTTTTTTTTTTTTTTAAGAGAAAACAAAATAAAAAATAAAACCCTAAATTGACTTCTTTTTTAAGGAAAAACATGTCTTAGAAAAATCGAGTCTAATTTTGGAGATTGGGTTACTTATTGGGATGGTACTATAGACCCTCCATTTTGGCTCATTGGCACATGCCCTATTAGGTCTTCTTTTAGTACCCTACAACAATTCCTTGGTGACTCATTGCTACTCGATACAACTTAACTTTTTTGAGCCACTTTGGAGACTCTTCGTTAAGAAGCTTAGCTGGACCCTCATTGTGACCTTAGTTGTCTTTCAAGCATAGGTTAGGTTTCACTTAGTCCTATTTTCACTTAGGTCACTTAGGTGCACCTTAAATTAGATTCCACTTAGTTCACCTAGGGAGTAAACTTAGGTCACTCAGGCATCATTTTTTTTATGATAGGTTCACTTAGAGGTTTTTGGGCTTGGTTCATTTAGGTTAGGTTTTGAGTTTGATTGCCTAAATTTAGGTTTAAGTGAGTGTTTGGTTTGATTTTGATTGCATGGGGTGAATTTTTTATATTTAGTTGTGTGGATACGACATTTCAATTTTACTTATTAACAATTGCATTAGATTAGATTAATATTTGAATTTTAATAGCATGTGTTATATATATATTTCTTTGTTTTATTTTTTAGAAAATTATATGAGGTTGAATTAAATTTTTCCTAAAATTATATGAATTGATATTCAAATTCCCTTATAGATGCTTGTAGACCCCCACGTAGGGTCATTTTTTATGATACTTATTTGGCCAGGTGGAGCAGCTTCAGGAGGCCACGTGTTGCCTCTTCATTGGCTGCTGAAGAATCAGGTTAGTGGGATTAGGAAGCCAATGAGAAGATGACACGTGTCTAAGGAATCTGCAAAAGCTGGAGGCCGTTTTGCCAGCTGCAGGGATCCTTCTTCTGGCCGTTGAGGAGATATTTTGAGGAGGTGCTTTTAGAGAGGGGGAGCTGCTTTTGCAGGGGGAAGAGGTTTTTCTGAGGGATTCAGTAGCTGAGGGGCGGCCTGGAGAGTTTTGGGAGGGGTTTTTAGCTTAGGGAAGGCAGGAGAGATTCCGGAGGAGCCTTGGGAGAGGAGAGCTTTAGAGAGAGGAGGAGATTTTTGAGGGAAGCAGAGGAGAGAGTTTACTAGATTAGAAGAAAGACAATCATACCCTAAATGGAAATTTACTAGTTAGATTAGCATATATATTAAAGGTCCACTCACTTCTCATTATTTATTTACTATATTTAACTATTTTATATTTTTTTAATTATATTTGAATAATGAATTTTAATTATATTTAATTATTAAAATTCTTTTTTATAACACTCTACATTGTATGTATACTTGTTTTCAATAATTCTTCAAATTATGTTTCGAAAATCTTTGAAATAGATTCAATGGAAATTTTTTTATCAAAAGGTCCTACCATGTGGAATTCTTTTTCTCATGAGGACCTTATGTTTGTGGAATTTTTTTTCCATTATACCATGTCCCATCTATACTAGCCAAAATTGCTTTCAAATGTAAAGGTTGAAAGTGAAGCTGATCAATTAACATGTGGTAGGTAAAAATCATTAAATTATTGGATGAGTTGTAAATTATAAGTCTTGGTCTATGGGGGTCAACAATTGCACCAACTATGAAATAAAAGAATTTATATAACAAAAAGTAATTCCATGATTGTTTTTTTTTTTTTTTAAAAATATGGTTTTGAAAAAAAGAAGATGATAATGCTAGCTTCCTATGCCATGAACCTCAAAAATTTTGGGCCCATTCAATGGGCAAGGTTCAAACTCAACTTGTAGTATAGATCACGTTATAGTACCCTTTACGAATAAATTTATCTTTATTTTTTTTAAGGCCATGTTTGCTTGATTATTCGGATATCTAGGATTTTATCTTCCTTAAAAAGTGGATTGTGGACTTTGGTGGGTCTCATAAAGGGAAAAGAAATACCCCATGGAAGTGCTTGTCTTCATCAAAAAACTTTTTCCACATGCTTTGCTTTTCTGTTTGTAGCTATCTTTAGAGCCTTTAGGTCAAGGTCTTAGACAAATTTGATGGATGGAAATATGAATCATGTACACTTTTAAAAAAGAAGCCCCTCTAGAATAATTAAAATGTTACACTTTCTCACAAGTATTAGTGATTGAAAATTAAAAGTAGTGTTTATAACCTTTATTTATTGAAAGAGAAAGTAATGAAGTTATATTCAAAGATCATGACACAAGGCCTGTGATGCACAATCCAACCTCATATAATCAAAATTTACTTCCTCTAAGAAATATACACACTACCTTGTGACATTCCAAACTCATTCAGTTCATCTTGTAACACTTCTTAAGATAATATTAATAAATTTGTGATAATCTTCTAAAAAAAGGTAGAACATCTTCTATCCCTTTCACATGTGTCAAATTTCCAAATCTATAGTTTGACATAACACCACATTTTCCTTAAAAAAATAACATGGTTTCATTATTTATTGCTTAGTTAAGAAATAAAAGGTTAATTTTATTGTAGAAATAAATATTATTTTTATAATAAATTGAATAAGCCGTAAAAAGAAATATATTTTTATCTTAGTTTTAAATTTTATCTTGAAACAATAATTAAAAAAATTTATTTTCATATTGATTATTTAAAAAAAAATCATTTATATTTCCATATTTAATGTTTTTTCCCTTAGGAAAAGCACTACAAATCAATTGATGAGTAAAAAAAATTAAAAAGAAACTAAATATTTTGTTTTATTTTAAAAAGAAAAAAAAAGATTCACAACATATTTTTGGATTTTTAAAGAAATTAAAAAAAAACAAATTTAGCTATTTTATTTTCATTATTTTTATTAAAAATACCAAAAATAAAAAAATCAAAGTAAATTAAAATTAATATTTGTCTCATATTTATATTTATTTATTTTCATTATATTTGGAAAATCAATAAAGCCTTATTATTGAGAATTGCGAGGTATGCAAAGAAAAACTTGATATTATTGATCATCGATCTTTTGTTAATCATGTTTTATATCAATAAGCTCTATTTAGAGGCTTTAGAAAATCTAACTAATGTAGTAACTAATTAGGATTTTTATTTATTTCTTAAAACTATTTGATTATCTAAAAATTAAAACAAATTAGAAAATTAAAGCTTATTTAGATATGCTTCCTGGTTTTTGTTTTTAAAAACAGAAAATAATAGTAACCTATATATAAAATATAGAAACTCTTAAATAGAAAGTATAGATTTATCTTACCATCTTAAAAATCACATTTAAAAAAAAAAATTAAGATAGTAAATTTTTTTAAAACTTTAATTTTTTCGAACTATTTTTAAAACCAATTTCTTTTTACTATGTCTTCATGATTTTTTTACATTAAATTTATGTGGGGGTTATTATTATTTTCTAACTTTTAAAAATAAAAAACAAAAAGTGTATTCATATTAAAATATTGGATGAATTGTAGCTTACGAGTCTTGATCTATCGAGATCAACAATTACACCAACTATGGAATAGAAAAATTTATGAAACAAAAATAATTTCATGGTTGTTTTTCTTAATTATAGTTTTGAAAGAAAGAAGATGATAAAGCGTTTAGCCCTACTTAATAGTCAAGCTTCAAACCCAACTTGTAGCATAGATCACGTAGTACCCTTTACGATTAAATTGATCTTTATACTTTTTCAAGTTATGTTTGGTTAATAATTTGGGTTGGATATTTACTATACCACTCAATAGTCAAGGTTCAAACCCAACTTGTAGTATAGGTCACGTTGTAATACCCTTTACGATTAAATTGATCGATCTTTATATATACTTTTTCAAGTCATGTTTGATTGATAATTTAGGTTGGATATAAATATCCTATACCACTCAATAGTTAAGGTTCAAACCCAACTTGTAGTATAGGTCACGTTGCAGTACCCTTTACGATTAAATTCAACCTTTTATACTTTTTCAAATCATGTTTGGTTGATAATTTGGGTTGAATATAAATATGTTATACCATTTAATAGTCAAGGTTCCAGCCCAACTTGTAGTATAAATCACGTTGTAGTAACCTTTACGATTAAATTCATCTTTATACTTTTTTAAGTCATGTTTGGTTGATAATTTGGGTTGAATATAAATATCCTATACCACTCAATAGTCAAGGTTCAAACCTAACTTGTAGTATAAATCACGTTGTAGTACCCTTTATGATTAAATTCATCTTTATAGTTTTTCAAGTCATGTTTGGTTAATAATTTGGGTTGAATATAAATTGACACAAGGCTTATGGTGTACAATCCAATCTCATATAATCAAAATTTACTTCCACAAAGAAATATACACACTAGCCAGTGAATTAATCATTTATATTTCCATATTTAATGTTCTTTCTTGTAGGAAAAGTACTACAAATTAATTGATGAATAAAAAATTAAATTTAAAATAGAAAATAAACATTTTGTTTTATTTTGAAAAAAAAAATGAAGATTCATAGTATATTGTTGAAATATATTGGATGCTAATCTAAATAGTATATATTGAAGGTACACTCACGTGTTATTGTTTATTTATTATTTTAAACTATACTATTTTTAATTTTTTATTAGATTTTAATAATAAATTTATAATTTTTAAATTATTAAAATATTTTAAATATTAAAACTTAAGTTTGGCATGGTTAATATTTAACTGCATTGATCCCTGTAGTTGATTGTCGGAGAAAGAATGCCATAGTCATCCACAAGGCCATGTTTGAATTGAAGCAGAGCTTTTCTCTCCTCTACACACCCCACAGTGGTTCCAAGCCCAGTTTTGGCACATATCACCACAAGCACAAGAAAGCTAACAAGGAGGCGTTCTAAGGAGCATACGGCCATGATGGTCTACAAGTAACACAAGACCAACTTAATGTTGTTAGGAGTTGTTTTCCCACGTGGCTTCCTCAGTGTTGTTACCAATTTTTCCATAGGGTACAAAGGGTCCCATTAATTTAATGTTTTCTAATATATTTTTGGAAAAATGAATGGATGAGAGAATTTTAATATAACTCAACACAAGTGTAGGATTCATTTGAATACTCTTTTTTTTTTCTTCTTCTTTTAAAAACACAAAATTCCTATTTATGAAAAATTTCATATTACCTTCATATTCTTCTTAAAATTTAAACTTTTTCATCCCAATTCTTTGTTGTAGAGTGATTTTAATAACACCCTACTTTGTATATACAAATGTTTTCAACAATTATCCAAATTATGTCTTTAAAATTATTTTCAAAAATCTTCAAAATAGATTTAATGAAAATTCTTTTTATTAAAAGGTCCCATCGTGTGGAATTCTTCTTCTCATGAAGACATTGTACTTGTGGAATTTTTGGTTCAATGCATCCATGTCTCATTTATACCAATCAAAACCACTTTCAAATGTGAAACTTGGATGAGTTGTTGTATATCAAAGTAAATGCATTGGTCAAAATTTATTAATAAAAAGAGAGAAGACCCCAAGTCTTTGTCTATGGGATAGAAGAATCTATGAAACAAAAATAATTCTATGGCTATTTTTCTTTCTTATAGTCTTGAAAGAAATAAAATAATAAAGCGACCTTCGGAAATAATGAATCTTAAAACTTTTAGGTCCACTCAATAGGTAAGGTTCAAATCCCAACTTGTAGTATAGGTAACGTTTTAGGTCCACTCAATAGGCAAGGTTCAAACCTCAACTTGTAGTGTAGGTAATGTTTTGGGTCCACTCAATAGGCAAGCTTCAAATCCCACCAGTTGTAATGTAGGTCATGTTGTATCCTTTAGAATTAAATTTGTCTTTATATTTTTTTAAGGCCATGTTAGGTTGATAATTCTAGTAAGATATACATATTCTAGAGGCTTAGGATTTTATTTTCATTAGGATATAAGATTTAGGATATTATCTTTAATGAGATATATTATATTATGATCAAAAGTTTGGTTTGTGTAAAGAATAACAAATGTAATAAAAACTATATTATACTTAAATGTTTGATATATGTTTAAAATAAAAATTATATTATATCTCAATATTTTTTATTAGAAATGTATGAAATCTCACTCATAAATAGTATTACTTGGAGTTTTTTGTACAATTTATCATTTAGTAAGTAATTTTTTATTCTTTGTTAATAATATTAATAAATAAATAATTTAAAATGTATAAGTAAAAAATATTATATTATATTTTAATATATATATATATATATTAAAATTATATTAAATAATACATATATATTAAAAAATATTTTATGTTGTATTTATAGATGTTTTTAAATTATTGAATGGGTTGTTGTATGTTGAAGTAAATGCATTTCCCAAAATGTATTAATGGAAATAGAGAAGACCCTAAGTCTTTGGTCTATGGGGGTTAACAATTGCACCAACCATAGAATAGAAGAATTTATGAAACAAAAATAATTTTGTGGTTGTTTTTTTTAATTATAGTTTTGAAAGAAAGAAGATGTTAAAGCTTTTGGTCATTTGAGTACTCCTTTTTTTTTCTTCTTTTAAAAACACAAAATAATTATAATTCCTATTTATGAAAATTTTCATATTGCCTTCATACTCTTCTTAAAATTTAAACTTTTTCATCCCAATTCTTTTTATAGAGTGATTTAGTAACACTCTACTTTGTATATACAAATGTTTTCAACAATTATCAAAATTATGTCTTTAAAATTACTTTCAAAATTCTTCAAAATAGATTTAATGGAAATTTTTTTTATTAAAAGGTCCCACCATGTGGAATTCTTCTTCTCATGAAGACTTTGTGCTTGTGGAATTTTTGGTTCAATGCATCCATGTCTCATCTATATCAATCAAAACCACTTTCAAATGTGAACCTTGGAAATAGAAGCTCAATTCAAACATGACAGGTAAGATCATTAAATTATTGGATGAGTTGTTGTATATCGAAGTAAATGCATTGGTCAAAATTTATTAATAAAAAGAGAGAAGACCCCAAGTCTTTGTCTATGGAATAGAAGAATTTATGAAACAAAAATAATTCTATGGCTATTTTTCTTTCTTATAGTCTTGAAAGAAATAAAATAATAAAGCGACCTTTGGAAATAATGAATCTTAAAACTTTTGGGTCCACTCACTAGGTAAGGTTCAACTCCCAACTTGTAGTATAGGTAACGTTTTAGGTCCACTCAATAGGCAAGGTTAAACCTCAACTTGTATTGTAGGTAATGTTTTGGGTCCACTCAATAGGCAAGCTTCAAATCCCAACAATTGTAATGCAAGTCATGTTGTATCCTTTAGAATTAAATTTGTCTTTATGTTTTTTTGAGGCCATGTTAGGTTGATAATTCTAGTAAGATATACATATTCTAGAGGCTTAGGATTTTATTTTCATCAGGATATAAGATTTAGGATATTATATCTAATGAGATATTTTATATTATGATCAAAAGTTTGGTTTGTGTAAAGAATAACAAATGTAATAAAAACTATATTATACTTAAATGTTTGATATTTGTTTAAAATGAAAATTATATTATATCTCAATATTTTTTATTAAAAAAGTATGAAATCTCACTCATAAATAGTATTACTTGGAGTTTTTTGTACAATTTATCATTCAGTAAGTAATTTTTTATTCTTTGTTAATAATATTAATAAAAAATATTGAAAATGCATAAATAAAATATATTATATTATATTTTAATATATATATATATATATATATATATATATATATATATATATATATATATATTAAAATTATATTAAATAATATATATATATATTAAAAAATATTTTATGTTGTATTTATAGATGTTTTTAAATTATTGAATGGGTTGTTGTATGTCGAAGTAAATGCATTTCCCAAAATGTATTAATGGAAAGAGAGAAGACCCTAAGTCTTTGGTCTATGGGTGTTATCAATTGCACCAACCATGGAATAGAAGAATTTATGAAACAAAAATAATTTTGTGGTTGTTTTTCTTAATTATAGTTTTGAAAGAAAGAAGATGATAAAGCTTTTGGTCATTTGAGTACTCTTTTTTTTTTCTTCTTTTAAAAACACAAAATAATTATAATTCCTATTTATGACAATTTTCATATTACCTTCATACTCTTCTTAAAATTTAAACTTTTTCATCCCAATTCTTTTTTATAGAGTGATTTAGTAACACTCTACTTTGTATATACAAATGTTTTCAACACTTATCAAAATTATGTCTTTAAAATTACTTTCAAAAATCTTCAAAATAGATTTAATGGAAATTTTGTTTATTAAGAGGTCCCACCATGTGGAATTTTTCTTCTCATGAAGACTTTGTGCTTGTGGAATTTTTGGTTCAATGCATCCATGTCTCATCTATATCAATCAAAACCACTTTCAAATGTGAACCTTGGAAATAGAAGCTCAATTCAAACATGACAGGTAAGATCATTAAATTATTGGATGAGTTGTTGTCTATCGAAGTAAATGCATTGGTCAAAATTTATTAATAAAAAGAGAGAAGACCCCAAGTCTTTGTCTATGGGATAGAAGAATCTATGAAACAAAAATAATTCTATGGCTATTTTTTCTTTCTTATAGTCTTGAAAGAAATAAAATAATAAAGCGACCTTCGAAAATAATGAATCTTAAAACTTTTGGGTCCACTCGATAGGTAAGGTTCAAATCCCAACTTGTAGTATAGGTAACGTTTTAGGTCCACTCAATAGGCAAGATTCAAACCTCAACTTGTAGTGTAGGTAATGTTTTGGGCCCACTCAATAGTCAAGCTTCAAATCCAAACAATTGTAATGTAGGTCATGTTGTATCCTTTAGAATTAAATTTGTCATTATATTTTTTTAAGGCCATGTTAGGTTGATAATTCTAGTAAGATATACATATTCTAGAGGCTTAGGATTTTATTTTCATTAGGATATAAGATTTAGGATATTATATCTAATGAGATATATTATATTATGATCAAAAGTTTAGTTTGTGTAAAGAATAACAAATGTAATAAAAACTACATTATACTTAAATGTTTGATATTTGTTTAAAATAAAAATTATATTATATCTCAATATTTTTTATTAGAAATGTATGAAATCTCATTCATAAATAGTATTACTTGGAGTTTTTTGTACAATTTATCATTCAGTAAGTAATTTTTTATTCTTTGTTAATAATATTAATAAATAAAATATTTAAAATGTATAAATAAAAAATATTATATTATATTTTAAGATATATATATATATATATTAAAATTATATTAAATAATACATATATATTAAAAAATATTTTATGTTGTATTTATAGATATCTATTGAATGAGTTGTTGTATGTCGAAGTAAATGCATTTCTCAAAATGTATTAAAAAAAATAAGTCTTTGGTCTATGGGGGTTAACAATTGCATCAACCATGGAATTGAAGAATTTATGAAACAAAAATAATTTCATGGCTGTTTTTCTTGATTATAGTTTTGAAAGAAAGAAGATGATAAAGCTTTTGGGCTTACTCAGATAGTCAAGGTTCAAACTCAACTTGTAGTATAGGTCACATTGTAATACCCTTTACGATTAAATTCATTTTTATACTTTTTAAAGTCATGTTTGGTTGATAATTTGGGTTAGATATAAATATTCTATATCACTCAATAGTTAAGGTTCAAACCCAACTTCTTATTATGATTTTAAAATAATTGTTTTATTGGGTTAGAGACTTTATTTTATATTATTTTGTTGGACAACCCATGAAATTAACAACACAATTGGTGCTGGCACCTTAAGGCCCAGTCGAAGCATGAAGCCTCCAGCCCATGGGCCCAGTCGGAGACCAATCCAAGCCTCAATTATGCACAGGCAGGAAATATAGCTTCTTACTTGATATATCACTCCTTTGTTGCCTTCAATTCTTTGGTTAGTGGATACATCACTCCTTTTATCTGCTTCATGATTGGGATTGGTTGCCACGTGTCATCTGGCAGTGCCTTCTCACCCTAGTTTTGGGCCGGACATATTCATATTTGGTGAATTTAGTGCGGGCTTGGGCCATGTTCTGTTTGGGCTTTTCCTATATAACCTTGTGTCACTACCTGTTCAAATGATACACCTTTGAGCTTATATGGGATAAAAGGAGGTCTAAGTCAATTAAAATTATGTGGGTAAATCTCAGATAAAAGATCAAAGCATCAGCCAATTCAAATTATGTTGATAAATCTCAAGTTTACAAGGAGGCTTAGGTAGTGTTTGTTTTTTTTAACTTAATTCTAAATAGAATCCTAATGCTTAATAGTGTTAAATATTAGGTTGTTTGTTTTTTTTAGTATTTTATTTCTATTAAGTATTAAAAAGTAAAGAAAAATCAATATGTTATTTTGTCTATTTAGAAAAAACTACATATTTTGGCTTTTTTTATTTAGTAAAAAGTTTATAATAAGTTATGAAAAAGTAGAAAAACAAACTACCTAAATTCTGAAAACAAATTACTTTCAATAAAAAGTCAAAAAAACAAACACCACCTTAATCATCTCATAACACACTTCTCCTGTGGTTTTAAAATTATTTATATATAATTGAATAAAATAATTTATTTATTTATTTATTTTCTCCTTTTTAACCATATATAAAAAATAAAAAGTTTTGCATAATATTTTTTACATTCATATATTATATGTATTTTAAATTTAGAAATCATTTAAAAAAAATTAAACAGTTACCAACGATATTGGAAATTCTCCGCCATGCCCATTTATTTATTTTGGATTAAGATGAAAATGAGTTCAAATAATCAAAACATCATAATTAGGGGTGTAAATATGATCGATTCAATTATTTTTTAATTAAAAAGTGAATTGAATCAATATAATCAACTTATATGTAATAAAAATTGACTAGATTTGAAATAAAAAACCAAACCAAATCAAACCTTTTAAGGTTGGTTTGGTTTAGTTTTCGTAAACTAGTTTTGATTCAACTTAACAACCTTTTTTAGTCTTTGACTCAATTACAAATTTTTATTTTTTATTTTTAACCCAAAACTCATTAATTTGAACTTATATTAGGCCTTAAGTCGAATTTGTTTTTAAAATCAATTCAAAAAAACTTGAATTTGATGTTAAAAATAGATTAAATATCAAACAAGTATATATATAAGTTTTAGAATATTGGTTTGATTTAGATCAATTATGAGATAAGAAAATCAAAAATCGAAAACCGAACCTACAAAGTCATTTTCAAAATTTTCAAATTGAAACAACCTTTTTTATCATTGAAAACTAAATCAATATGATCGGTTTTGATTGATTTGAAATAATTTATTAGTTTTTTCGATTTTGCTTACACCCTTAATCATAATCCATCCCAAACCCCATCAGTTAACATCCCTACCTTTGGGATTTATACAATATTAATTAAATCCCCAAATCTAAGGAGATTACTATATAATAATAATATTCGAAACAAACTTCAGAAGACAGTCAAATTTCGTCCCCCCTCCAAAAGACAAACAGGCTTATCCTTTGCAAAATGACACTCAATAGGCTTATCCTTCCTGTTTTCTTTCCCTTATATTTCTCCTCAATTTTTCTGAGAACCAAACATAGCCTAAAGGAATACTATATCACTCACTCAAACTAATAGACCAATTAATCCATGTGAAAAATTTGAAGGTAAAAGGAAAACTATAACTTCTTGTGCTTCATTATATACCATTGTTGAAACAAAATCTAAAAGGTGAGAATTGAAAAACTTATTGGAAACTCGGGTAAAAGCAAAAGCATGATCATCTTAGGTACACTTTACTACGCCCACCTTCTCCTATCACCATTTCAGGGTTGAAATCTCTAGTAATTGCAAACTTCAACTCTGACGTGAACCTCTTTCCTCTACTTCTAGAAGTGCCAACCTCTAGAACAGTTTCTGTGCCATGAAGTCAAGAAGTTGCATTGTCTTCTTGGCAATTTTCTGTCCATTGTTCTCTGCGTCCCTATTATTGTTGATGCCGAGGGAGATGGCATGGTCAATGACTTCCAAAAATGATGGGTGGTTCCTGGTTTATTAAGGTACTTGTGTGTTGTAGAATCCGAGATAGTAGATTGAAGTTTTTTCTTTTGCTTGTGAGTTCAATCTTCCTTATAAACTAATTGATTCTGGCTGCATTTGCTGGTCTAGAAAAGGAGGTCCTTCATGATAAGAATATAGTTGTTTTGTTGATTGAGATCCTTCTTGTACAATCTTCAAGATTAGGAAAAGGACATGATATCAGCAAAACATACAAGTTCCAAAATTTTCATGCTCTATGAATTCTACAATGATATAGGTACCACCTATAGAAGTCATAATAATTCACAACCATAATGAATAACATCTTAAGATTTCCAATCAGGATCAATAACTTCATGTGAGTAGAGATTTTAAAGTATTAACTCCTTAACAAAATAAGATCAAGAGTGGGAAAACTTTGTAATCTGCAATGTGAGGAAAGCAACCCAAGTGAAAACAAAAAGCCCAAGTTCCTTCTAGTTTAAACATTTTCAGTCATACTGACCCGGGATGGTTACATAAATCAATTCTTGAAAACTCTAAGATTAAAACTAGATTTTCGTAGTATACTTACCTCTAGTTCTTCAGATTTCTTGGTGGCATTTTGAGTGTCATAATTACTTGGGCCACCAGGAAGAGGTTTGTACTATACTTCCTTTGTATCATTACCTAGTAGGATGAAAAAGATTTAGCAATGCTTTCGGAGAGAATAAATAAAGGAAAAAGAATCTTCTTTGGTCGTTTGATGTTTAACAATGTGGAGGAATGTAGGCCAACTTACCATTTATTCTCAAACGCTTAACAACCTCCTGTAACCAGAAACAAGTAAGGTTATGGAAATTATTAAAATTAATTGCGCTAGAATATATTAGAGAAGCACTTGGAAAGCACATGAAATTGAGTTTATTTATTCTGGTTTTTGGTACTCATTTCAAAAATACAAATAAAACCAAAGTAAAAGAATGATTTAATTTCCATGTGGTGCACAAACAAACTCTCAATTCTATGCATACACCATGCGAATTTTATAATTACCTTTTTCATTATGGTTTCCTTCTTCCATGTTTCAACACCCTTTTAAGAATGTCTTTGTTGATGTGCCTGCAAACCGTCATAATGAGTCAATTTCACTCTTGGGGTCCAAGATATATATATAGAAGAATTGAAATTCGACTAGTTACCTAAGAAGAGAACAATTAGCAGAATTGTAACCATCCAGTCAACAAATACAACATTAAAAGCAACCCCGATGCTAATGCCCATCATGAGCATATCAAGTGTAGGATGCCTTAGCTTAAGATTATAGTAAACAGTTGAGCTTGCTGCACCCACATTCATACTTGACCAACAAATAGAATTTATGACTTCCTCAATTATGAGAGAGCAGTTTCATGTAACCACGTAAATGAGATTTGCAAAGGGATGTCCCTTGTCTTCCACTAGCTATTTGTTAATTAGAGCACTAATGGTTGCTAAGCTTCAAGTTCAAGGTTCAAAGAATTGAGGTCCTTGAAAAGCCATGAACTCAACTCACAAAGCTGCTGGCATGTCAATGTAGTAAACCAGTTCTCTTTTTATTCTAAAAAGGTTAGTAAATACTAGAAAATCTGTGACAATGGTCTCAAATCCACTGCTTGAAATATGCAAAATCAAGTACTAAGTCAACTCAAACAGCAGACTAGATTGGTGGTATATATTTTTAAAGTATTTTTTTTATCCTTTCCTTTGCTTTTATCACTCCCTTATCCCTATCCTAATGGGGTTTCTGAATTTGGTTAGAATGAATTATAGATCTTCTACAGAACTCCTACCACATGGATATGTTTGTTTCTTACATTTCGATATAGTTGTTGCTGATTTTGGATCAAACCCAATAACTAGGCTAAACATAGTAACAAAAATGGCACCACCACCTACACTCCCAAATTCTGCTCCAAAGAATCCAATTATACTACCAACAACAATTTGCCAGCCAAATTTCATTTCCTGTAAAGTCAAATTTGCAACGATAACATTTAAATTTCTTAAAACAACTACTCTATACAATTCACTAAAACTAAAAGCAAACAAACTACTCTATACAATTAACTAAAACTAAAAGTTTAAAATTGGAATTCGTATTGATTTGTAGCAGGGAAACCAAAGGAACAATAAAAAGGTAACAGGAAAATTGAAACTTTATAAGTCCATAGTTTGGTCCCAAGCAAAGAAATAAAAAAATCTATTGCATTTTGCTAAGGTCATTTGGTGGAGCATACTTGAGATTTTTAATTTTTCTCTCCAACACAACAGTGTATTGCATAGCCCTAATATTTTTCCTTTTCTTTTCCTCAATTTCGCAACTAATTAGGGGAATAAGAAAGCAATTTTGTCCAATTCTAAATAATGGTGAAGCATGTAACACCAATAATCGACCTACTACCAACTAAACAAATGGTTAGAGTAACATGGTCTTACAGTGTCACACATTCATAGAAATTACATATTTTCCTATAAAATTTTATTAGTTCTTCAGACACTAGTATTAGAGTTTTGTTTAGATAAACACAGAACATTAAAAACTTCAAAATAAAAGGCAATAGGGCAAAAATATCAATGTTTTATCACAACAACTCCCTAGTTTCTCCTCTATCATTAGGAGAGGTCAATAACAGACTCAAAAATTGAGATTATAAAATTCATTGTAAAGCAAGGAAAGTAAAGATTCAAAAACCTTGCTCCAACCCTGGAGTTTCTATTTCTGGAGGAAATATAAGTGAAACATAAATGTCGTATGCGATGACCTTCTACAGAAAAATCATGACTCCAAATGAAAAACCAATAAACAGAGAGTTGTTTTGGAATCCTAATAACCACTTAAATTTAACAACTTGCTTTACTAGTGTAGAGTGATAGAACAAAAGATCAAAGCAAAAGGCAATACGTTGAACTTTCTTGCTTTTTTGAAGCATAAAATGTAGGAAAAAGTATTTCTGAAAACACAAGAGCTCATAACAGTTATAGAACTTTCAAGTAAACACATTAACTCAAAACACATCACACTTATTCAAGTACACGGTACCTGACCTATCAGCAATGATATAATGGTGATCGACGCCAGTCCACGGTTCTTCTGATTCTTCATCCTTTGCCTTAATCATATGAAATATACTCATCAGATTCACATCGATCATGAACCTAACCTCCTCCAATTCCTGTTTCTCCAGCTCTCATGGCACAAACACTCCTTAATTGCAGCTCTCGCGGCACAAACCCCGACAAAGCATCTCAAAATTTTCATTTATGTTTCTTACAATTTCTCAGCAACCAAACAAAGAGCACGAAACCCTAATTTTACTCCGTAGACGAATTAATAATACCAGAGAAGAACAAGCACAGAGAAAAAAAAAATCTAGTACATGCATGAAACTGAGATTTTCTTCTACAGAATCTATTTGATTGCTGAAAAATCAAAATGGAAAATTGATGGAACTGTTAAGAAGCTAACTGAGCCCTAAAATCAACTAAGAGAACTCGAACACTACATTTCTCCCCCTTTTTTGTATTTTTTATTCAATTTATATATATATATATATATATATATATATATATATATATATATATAGAAAATTTATTTTTCATTACCTTCTTCAATTTTCTAAGTTCAACTCAAACTCATAAACCATTTTTTCGTGAGTATAAGTTTCATCTTTAAAAAAATTCATTTTTTCATAAAAATAAAATTTGTTGCAAAAATCTTCTTTTTCTCATAAAAATTTAATTGTGCTTAAAATTATGGTAGCAAAATGTGAAATTTTTTGTTGTAGTATTAAAAAATTTATAAAAACATTTTTGAAAAATTGAAAAATCACTCGTAATGCTTCCTAGAGAAACACTTGATAGCTATTAATTCTTCCAAAAACACATTCACTAAGAGTGCGTTTGAGAGTGATTCTAAAAAACGTTTTTAGCATTTCTAACGCTTGAATGATGAAAATTTTCAAGTATTAAAAGTATTAAAAAAACTTCCTATAATCATAACCAAACGGGTTTTAAATATAATTTGAATAGAAACACTAAATGCAATGTTTGTGTTTGTAAAACACTAATAATATATTAATTTAATTTGATTCACCTTAATTCCCTAAATGTGGAAATATTCTAAATTATCTTCTATTAGTTTTACAAAACCAGGCTTCTTGGATTCTAAAATCCATGTAGCTGAAGGAAATCTTACTAATATTCTAAGTCTTTCTAGTGCTTAAAATTTTATAACTAAATTACTTATTATTAGTTATTTCAAAAGTATGATATTATTAATGGATTTATATTAAGGTTTCATTTGGGTAGGTTTCTGTCTTTTGATTTAACTGAAAGTTGAAGTTAAAGTCAAAGTTACCATTTTTAGAAGTTAATATTTGTATTATAAAATTTTAATTAACATAAAAGAATTTTTTGCACAAGTGAAAATAGAGCTTTTATAAGAAGCATCATATTCCTAGCTTTACTCTACCATGTTTTCCATCTATTTTGAAATTGATCTATTTTGAAATTGTTCTCAAGTTGAATAAATAATAACGTTGCTATAGGAGAAATCCTCTGGCTGCGTGCAATTAGAATGTGCTTTACAAACATTTATACACCTTTGTGGAGATGAATGAGGGCTTAAGCTCTCCCTTCTTTACCTAGTCCCTCTCATATCACATAGGTTCCTTAATTTGTTAGGAACTTTTAGGCTATGTTTGGTTCCCGAAAAATGCGAAAGAAAGAAAATTGGAAGGAAAAATGGAAGGAAAGAAAAAACTAAGGGAAAAAATATAAATTTTTTCACCTGTTTGGTTATCCATGGAAAATTCAAGAAAAAAAAAATTATTTTCTTTTGTTTGGTTATCCATGAAAAAAAAGTTAAGGAAAAATATAAGGAAAACAAAATCAATAATTTGTCTTAAATGATTATCAATTTGTTAAATAATAAAATAAATTTTGTGCTCTTATTTTTAAAAAAATAATTATAGAAGAATGCATTTTGTGGGAGCCCATTGTTCAATAACTATTGAAAACTTACCCTTTTTTAATGGGTACCTAGCATATATTTTTTTTCTTCATGTATGTACAGTTCAACCCTACCCTCACTATACCAAAATTTTAAAAATAAAATAAAACCCATGAAAATTTTCCAACCTTCAAGCCAAAAACGGTACCGTATTCACTGTAAAAATCCGTGATCCCAGAGGCAGCCCAAAGCCGTTGATTGAACTCATTTTGCATCTCATCAGGCACAAATGGGTTCCTACAAAGCGGATAGGTCTTCTGATCATGATCCATCCAACGGCCCAGACAGCTCCGGTGGAAAATGTGTTTACAATTGGTCAACCGCCTGATCTCTTCTCCTACCTCGAAGTCATACAGACATACGGCGTGTCACCGCCTCAAACCGCCTCCCCGAACTTCATCACCGGCGGGATTTAACGGATCAAAACTGTTGATACCAGCTGATATTCCGACACTTATGTCTGCGTTTCGAACCACGAAACGTCGGTTTCCAGGAAATCGGAGGGACCCAGAAAGTGAAAGAGCGAGAAAATAAGTTTCCTGATGAAACCCAGAGCGATACAGCCACTGCTCCTTCGTCGTCTCCAACGATTAAACAATGATGGAGTCGTCGAAAATGCGCTGCAAAGTGGTCCCGGCGACCGTCGACGGTGACTCATTTGAGAACTTTGATTAACTTCTCCTCTCCTCCACCATCTACAACAAAGAAGATCTCGATCCCTTCGTTCGCAAAGCCTTCACTTCTGGCAAGCCGATACCACGACCCCAATAAAATTTCCCCCAACTTTTTCCCTCTTTTTCCTCTTATTTTCCTCATTATTTTTTAAGGAAAATATTATGATATTTTCTTTAACATTTTCCTTTATATTTTTTTTCCATCATATTTTCCATGTCCCTCAAACTAAAGAAAATCATTTTCTACATGATTTTTTTTCCTTTCCTTAGCATTTTCCGAAAACTAAACATAGCCTTATGTTCTGATGGGAGAAAGATGGGGTCACCCATATATCATGGATTCAAGGTCATCTCACAATAATGGTAAAGAGACAGTTTGTCTATTACCCAAAATAGAGTTAAGCAAGTGATTGCTCTTGATTTCCCTAGTAGGGATGTACAGTTAAGCAAGTGATTGCTCTTGATTTCCCTAGTAGGGATGTACACCATCGAAGCCTACTAGTAAACAAAAATATTCTTTATAATATTGAAAGAAAAAAAATGATAAAGCAAGCTTCCAATATGATGAATTTGTTGAGCCTCAAAACTTTTGGGCCACACAATGAGCAAGATTCAAAACTTTTGGGCCACTCAAGGGCCCACCATGTGGAATTCTTCATCCCATGAGGACTTTTGGGTCACTCAATGGGCAAAGTTCAAAACTTTTGGGCTACTCAGATGGCTCACCATGTCGAATTCTTCATCCCATTAGGACTTTTGGGCCACCCAATGGGCAAGGTTCGAAAATTTTGGGCCACTCAAGTGCCCACCATGCGGAATTTTTCATTCCATGAGGACTTTGTGGTTGTGGAATTTTTTGTCCATTGAACCCATGTCCCATATATACCAACCAAAACCACTTTAAAAAAATGTGAAGCTTGGAAGTCGAAACTCAATTCAAATGTGGTAGGTAAATTAATCATTAAATTATTGAATAAGTTGTTCAATGTGAAAGTAAATGCATTGGTCAAAATGTATTAATAGAAAAAGAGAACACCCACAAGTCTTGGTCCATGGGGTCAATAATTGCACCAGTGGTGATACTAAAGAATTTATAAAACAAAAATATTCTTTATAATATTGAAAGAAAAAAAATTATAAAACAAGCTTCCAATATCATGAATTCATTGAGGCCCAAAACTTTTGGGCCACTCAATGGACAAGGTTCAAGCCCAACTTGTTGTATAGGTCATGTTATAGTACCCTTTACAATTAAATTCATCTTAATATTTTTTAAGGTCATGTTTGGTTGATAACTCAAGTTGGACATACATATCCTATAAGTCTAGGATTTTATTTTCATTGAATATCTAGGATATTATATCTAATAAGATATGTTATACAATGCTCATGCTTGGTTTGTGTAAGGAATATTATATATATTATGTTGTATTTATACTTTTTTTTAATTCTTTTTTTTAACTAAAACTTTAATATTTTTATCAATTTTTCTATAGAATAAGTAATATAAAGAATAATAAATTTATGATCTATGGGATAAGTATATTTTACATCTCAACTTCGAAGTATAATATCTCATGTAGAGGGATATAAAAATAAGATGTCTAATGTATCCCATGACGTTTCTTATCCCATGTTGGTTGAACATGCAATAGGATATGATATCTGATCTTTTATTTCATCTCTCTTTATCATTTTTATTTTTATTTTTTAGCCAAACTCTCTATTTTTAAGCCCACCTTCAATTAAATGTTTTTTCTTTCCTAAAAGATAAAATAAAAGTGAAAGTAATTATTTACAAAACTTTTCTTTATCATTTTTGTTTCGCTTTCTAATACCCCTTGAGGTTGTTCTTAGGAATTCCTTTCACTTTGTCTATCTACATATATAGAATGTTAGCATCAACAAAAAGAGAAGGGGAGTGTGTGGTTAGGCCAAGCCTTCCATAACAATCAAGTGAGCATGGAAAATTAAAAGATTCAACATTTAGCTCTTCATTGTATGGAATCATGTCACTTTGATTGTTATTTGATATTGGTGATGGAAATGGTCAACTGTTAAGCAATTAATGTAAGGGTCATCTCTCACCACATTAATGCATAAGATGACCATTATGGCATAGCTTAAGGGTCGTCTCTCACAAAATTTTATTTATTTATGTTACAACGGTGGAAGCTTTGATGCAAACATCGTTAATCAAGAACATAAAGATAAAATAATCAACACAAATGGTACACGAGCTTTTAACGTGGTTCGGCCAATCATGCCTACATACAAAAATGAGAGAGAATCATTCCACTATACAATAGAGAATATTACAAAGGGTAGAACTAGAACATTACAGAGGATATAACCATATACAACTATTGGGTTCTCGAAACATTCAATGTTTCCCCACTCTTCCTTCTTCCCTACCCTACAATTTCCATATACAATTTGAGACAATTTCCAACAATCTCCACCTTGGCTCAAATTCCCAAGATTCAAACAAACTTGAAAGTTCTTCTTCGTATTCGCCCGTAGATGTAGGCTCAAAGCCGAACCACATAAATCACAAGTGTTTTGTTTTTGTTTTTCTTATTCTTTTCTCCCTATTATAATTCTTTTTCGTGATTTACACAACAAATTGGTATCATAGCTTAGGTTATTAGACCTAGAATGCGACAAAGTTTGAGGTTGAGAAGTTTGATGGAAGAAACGATTTCAATCTATAGCGCGTCAAGATACGTGCCTTATTGGTTCAACAGGGGTTGTCCAAAGCACTGAAGGGTAGAGAGGATCTACAGACAACAATGTCTGATGAAGAGAATGATGAACTTATAGAGAAAGCACATAGTGTTATTCTATTGTGCTTGGGTAATGAGGTGTTTTGTAAGGTTGCAGAAGAAGATACGGCTGCCAAGTTATGGTTGAGGTTGGAAAGTCCGTACATGACAAAGTCTCTCTTTTTCCTTACATTCTTTACTAGATATAAACATTAGTCCTTAGTTTGGGGCTTAGCATATATTTAAGTTAAAATATAATGATTTGCATTCAAAAGTTATTCAAAAATCTATTTTTATATATGGAAAATACTAGTTTTGAGTGCTAATCAAAATATACACTATCTTATCCAAACTTATGCTCTAATTTATGTGTGTGTGTGTGTTGTTAATGACTTTTAAGGGATGAACTTTGATAAAATATATTAGTATAGTAATAGAAATTTAATGGACTAAAGTGTAATTGTCATTTGATTCAAGGGACATATGTGTAATTTACTCTAATGATTATAAGAGTGTTAAGCATTTCAAACCTTTTTTTAAGAGATAAGACAGTTATCATTCGATGGTTCAAAACTGATCGCTGAAGAATGATGTGATTTTTCTCCTTTTTCTAGTGCTATTTAATCCCCTTAAATTAGTAAGTGAGCCTAAAGGCTAAGTTGGAAAAGGCAAGGGGTGATGGAAAATGAGAAATGATCACCCTTCATTTTTCTAAAAGTCATATTAATAGCATGAGATTGATTATTTTAAACAAAAATTAGAATACTTACTAATGTAAATAGAAGGAAGAGACATGAATCACATGAATATCATTGATAACATTCTCAAAGCAACCTTTAGGAAGATCCATGTGTGGATATAATAAGGACATAAATATATGCCCCTAAGTGAGAGCCTTAAAAATTACAAGTGCCATGGCCACAAACAATTGATGTGCTACAAGGCAAGGTATATGAAAGCCTTATGGAATAGAATTAGTTGAAAATTGATGGTTATGAAAATATTGTTAGCTTTTCTCCTATAATGTGTGGCCATATATAATTATATTTGTGTAAATATTATTTAAGGGTATCAATTGATAGATAGGTGAATCAATTGATTGGGCATCCAAAAGTCATATATGGAAGACTCAAATTATAAATGGGGAGTTAGAAAATTTAATTTATATGAATGTGGTGTTACAACTTTTGTAACCCCATCATTATGAAATTTAATTTGTACATTATGTTTATGAGTAATGGAGGAAAATGGAAAAGTATAACATATCCAATTATATAGATGCATTCAAGTTAGTAACTCATTGGTACTCATTAATTTGTACATAATGGTTGTAAATAATGAGTATAACCCCCATATAGTCTTTGATAGGAAGACTAAGAGATATACATCTTTTTATAAGTTAAGGTCCTAAGCCACACTCTCATTCTCATGTCCTTTTGTTGTTTTATTTTTAACAACATACACCACACAAGTGACTCATCCACTATATGAGAGTAGTGAATTGAAGACCTTGACAATACAATTCACAAGGTAACTCAATCTCACTTCAAAAGTGTTATTGGTATCATGGATCAAGGTAAGAATATGATCATTATTTTACTACTTATATTTATTTTTTTTATGCATCCAAAATTGTTTTTTTAAAATAATTATTTATGCATAAAGTTTATAAAAGTTTGGTTAACAAATATATGTATATCTTAGTGATTATACATTTCTCTAAATGAATTCCTTTGTGGCATTGTTCTTCTTCTACCCTTTTGGCCAACCACGCCCATGCTTAACCTTCCATAGTGCCTATTGTTTCTACCATGGAATGTACCAGACTGTCATTAGTTTCCTTCCAAATCAAGATCCAGAAACATCATTTTTCACCGATTTACCTACCCAGCCTTAGAGTTCTTTACCATCACGAATCCTTCTCCTAGGTTTTGAATTTTTGGACCAGTCTAACTTTCGCCTCTTCACTATAATCTCTTCACCACCATTCCTATCGAGCAGGCCTCCAATCTGTTCACCTTGACCATGGTAACGCCCATCGAATAAGCCTCCAATTCCTTCAATTTCACCCTTGCCATTCCTAAGGCATGTGATCAAGGACAACCAAAAAATCAATCTGAGGTGGGAGAAGGAGGGGAATGACTGGGAGAAAGGGGGTGGCAAGATTTTAAAATTTTATTTTAATGGGCAAAAAACCACAAATCATCTTGGTACAATTTGATAGTAACTATGAACACTTTTTGAAATTAAGTGGGAATGAGTTTAACTCCCATTTTGATCAATGGTTTTCAGAAAAGTTCAAGGAAGACCATTTGCTTCTCTTAGGTCTAAGCTGGCTCCGAATACTAATTGTAACTATGACAAAGAAGATTAAAGCTTTTTAACCAAGGATGTCTTCTTGGCAAACAACACCAACAACCTTTTTCATTTAGAAAATCATGGGGAGCCAAGGAACCACTAGAGCTAGTCAATAAAGGTGTCTATGGTCTAATGCAACATGAGAAAGACCCAAATCAAAACTTAAATCATTCTAGAGGAATAGATTTTAGTTGAATTGAGTTGATAAAGGTAACCCCATGGATAGAAGGAAAATCTCACAAAGAAAGAATACTTTTTTTCTGTAATTTAGACTAGGTCTCTACCTAGTAACAAGATAATGAACTACCCTACATAGGTTTGATTTTTATAACACTAGGATACTTAGCAAAAAATATGTAGCACTAAAAGCTTTACATTTTACTAAATTCGTATTCTTGTTTTATGATGAATGTTCAATTATTAATGCATTTTGTTTATTTTCTATTACAATAATCATGTCATATAATCCAATTACCCTCATTCTCACAAGTAATAAATTAATCGAACCTAACTACTGTGGGTTTGAAAAGAAATTTAGACATAATTCTCACATCAGAGGAGTCAAAATGGATAACTCATAAAGTTTTTTCCCAATAACCCGAATAAACAATCTTTTGATTTATAAGATATTGAAAGGGATAGAGTTTTCCATGAAGGTTCAATCATGTGCAGAGAAGATTTATAGTACACAATTCCAACGAAGTAATTCAATAAAAGTTTAAGTTGTCAAAAGAACAATGAAAATTCTCAAGAAACAAATAAAGGATCAAGGCATTGAGAAAAAAAAAATGATTGTTAATGACTAAATGGAGGGAATGATCCCAAACAAAGTTGAATGACCAAAATGAAATCATGGAGATGAAACCTTTGTAGTTAGGATAAGGTTTTATAGAGATTCATATTACATAACGTCTTGGTTCTATGTAACTTTGTGATTAGTTTCCATTTGAACCAAACATCATTCTTTGAAATAATCCTTATAAATCAAAATAAAATGATGTTAGAATCTCCCAATCTCTTCAAACCATAAAAACTCAAGATTTAGTAGCAGCACCTGATAATGACTATGATATAAAGACAAATTTAAGATTTGACACATCATAAAGATCCGACTGCTATCAACAACATGAGAAAGATGATCTATCATTTTAAAAAGTGAGGACTTCTACAAGATTTTTAAGTGAGATACAAAAATTATGAGCTCACTTCTATATTTTCATGAAAAAATTGCTTCGCTTTTGAAATTTTTTTGGGACACAAAGGACAAACAATCAACTTTTTAGGATAGTGACAAAAAAACAATAATTAATCCAATCCATTAAGAATGAGTTATCTATATATCATGCATAGCATTCCAATGCCTGATGTAATGGAATGAGTTACATCTCAAGTACCAAAACAAAATATATAAGGCGCTTCCAAGTATTTGTATCATGCCTTATAAGAACAAATTTTGAAGCTCCTAGAAATAGTGGCAACCCTAGAAAGAACTCAACCCATGAATTCTAGATGATGCACAATGGGAATGGGATTGACCTCCCTAGTTCTAAGGCATGATAAAAGGATTTCACTAAAAAAACTTCATTCTTCGACTCCTTCCAAATCATCCTAGGACTGAAAAATGATTATCATTAAAACTCTTTAGTAAATATCATCTTTGTCATTACTAACACTCTTTATTGATGCTATTTTTTACAACACTCTAGTGGTGCCCATTATCAACCTTCATTGAAGGTTTCAGTGATAAATCGTATTCTTTTAGTAATGATCAATAACCATCATTAAAACCTTAATTTTTGTAGTAACCACAATCTAGTAGTAGTAATCATAGTCTAGATGTCTTACGACCCATAAAAGATCCCCACAAATTCCCCTAAATATTTGTGCTCCTCCAAGATTAATGGGTGGTACAAATGACACGACCTCTCAATTACAACCAAAGTCATGTTGCACAACTCTAATTATAAGTCTACTATAACATAGAAGTTATTCTTACAAGATTTAATATTTTGGTAATAATAAATCTCACTCTTTAAGGTGTTCTACTCATTGTCACCTTGTCTGCAAAATACCAAGTGTTTCCATATACCAACACAATTGGGATCCAAAGGATGAGAAGATCCAATAGCCTTTTATTGGAAGAACTCAGTTGATATCTATTAAGGGAAAGGAATCAAGGATCCCGTAATTTGAGGATGATATTTGATTGTATATAGAAGATTATTTTGATTGATTGTAACTGATACGTTTGCTCATAGATTCCTAGAATAGGCTAACCAATACTTTGTATATATGTATCTTCTTCCCTTTAAGTTGATGAATGAAATATACACCAGATTTCCAGATTTCCAAAACACTCTGTTCTACTCTGTTTTCTTACATGGTATCAGAGCACCAAACCTGGTGACTCTGAATTCTTCCAAGCGCTTCCGCAACTTATTTCTCGTTACAGCTGCTGCCATGGACATCAACAAAACGGGATTGACATCATCTAAGGCTACCACAGAAGCTTTAGATCCCTTCTCTCTACACCACTCGGACCACCCGGGTATGGTACTTGTCTCCAAAGTACTTGAAGGAGATAACTACAGCACATGGAGTCGGGCTATGAGGATCAGTTTGAGTGCTAAAGACAAATTGGATTCGTCACAGGTTCCATTAAGCCACCCTCTTCGACTGATGATAGTTTTCCTTCTTGGCAACGTTGCAATGATATGGTGATCTCATGGCTATTGAATTCCATTCATCCAGACATAGCCAGCAGTGTGATTTATGCTGAAACAGCATCAGAAATCTGGGCAGATCTGCGAGAACGTTTTTCGCAAGGAAACGATTCAAGAATTTATCAAATCAAGCGAGACATTGTGGAGCATAGGCAGGGGCAACAATCAATTTCGGTTTATTACACAAAGCTTAAAGCTTTTTGGGATGAACTTTCATCCTATCATGAAGTGTTATCCTGCTCTTGTGGAGGATTAGAGAAACTTAAGGAAATGGATGAAAAAGAGAGAGTTATGCAATTTCTCATGGGATTGAATGATAGTTATGCTGCCATTCGTGGACAAATCTTATTGATGCAACCTCTACCCGATACACGCCGAGTTTACTCACTTGTCCTTCAACAAGAAAAACAGGTTGAAGTTTCTCTCAATAATGGGAACAAGAACCATTATGCCATGCTTGCAGATCGGGACAATAAGGCGACTTCAGCACACCAGGTTCAAAAGCAAAAGACCCCACTGCACTGCTCTTATTGTGACCGTGATTATCACAGCATTGAGAAGTGTTACTACCTACATGGCTTTCCGATTGGCCACAAGCTCCATGGAAAGAACGTGAAGCCTCCCAATCAACGTCACTCAAATGCAAACAATGTGAAAGTGGAAACAAATAAGGCTGTGGAGACAGAAGCAAAACTTCTTCCAACAAATGATGGACCAAGGCTCACAACTGAGGAATATAACCAATTAATGGCTATGATTCGGAAAAACAATGGTGGTAATTCACAACATTTTGCAAATGCCACAGGTATAAATATGCCATCACCCAAAATTATTCCGAATTGCTCACACTCAAATATGTGTTGGATTATTGATAGTGGAGCCACGGATCATGTGACTTCCTCAGCTGAATTACTAGATCCGAAAAATTTGCCCAAAACCACTACCATTAGTTTGCCAGATGGTGGTCAAGCACATATTGAGTCAATTGGTTCATTGCATGTTACCCCCCACATTAAACTTGATGACGTACTCAAAGTTCCACAATTTCAAGTTAATTTACTATCAGTTAGTAAACTAACGCGGGCATTACAATGTATAGTGATGTTTTTTTCCGATTTTTGTGTTGTGCAGGACGCTACTACGAGGAAGACGATTGGCCTGGGCAAGCAACATAATGGCCTCTACTACCTCGCACAAGACCAAAATCCAGCCTTGGCTTACGCCATTCACAAACATTCTCATCTTTGGCATCAACGTCTTGGGCACCCATCATCCGGTCCTCTTCAAGTTCTTGCTAAAGTTAATCCTGAAATTTATTTTGATTCCAAGCATGTTTGTGATATTTGCCCTTTAGCCAAACAAACTCGTTTGTCCTTTCCCTCTAGTTTCATTTCTTCTCATGCACCTTTTGATTTGATCCATTGTGATATTTGGGGACCACATCGAATAAATTCCCACTCTGGGGCTCGTTATTTCCTAACAATTGTTGATGATCATACTCGATATACTTGGATACATCTCATGAGTTTTAAATCTGAAACACAAGGGATATTGCAATCATTCATTTCTTGGGTGGAAACCCAATTTGATCGTTGCATTAAAACCCTTCGACAACCGATAATGGGACTGAAATTTCCTCTATGAAACAGTATTTGGATACTAAGGGGATCAATTACCATCATTCATGTGCTTACACCCCCCAACAAAATGGGGTAGTTGAGAGGAAACATCGTCATCTTTTAAATGTGGGAAGAGCTCTTCGTTTTCAAGCAAACTTGCCGTTAAATTTTGGGGGGAAAGTATTCAAACGGCTTGCTATTTAATCAATCGCTTACCTACACCCCTTCTTTCTCACAAATCGCCATACCAACTTCTCTATAACAAGCTACCTTCATATCATCATCTACGAATTTTTGGATGTCTTTGTTATGCCACCAATCTCTTACCCACACATAAATTTGATCAAAGAGCTCGTCGTTGCATATTTGTTGGTTATCCTTTTGGTCAAAAGGGTTATCGGGTTTATGATCTTGAAACTAATAAATTCTTTTCTTCCCGAGATGTTGTCTTTCATGAACATATATTTCCGTTCCACACTAATCCACAAGAAGAACAACATGATGTGGCCGTTCTTCCTTTACCACAAACCTCATATGAACCCATAACCACAGAGACAACCAAACCACAAGCCGAGGATCAACCACCACCCTTGCTTTCATCTCTTGAGTCTACCTCTAATGAACGTACACTTGATCTTGACACCATTGTGTCACCTCCACCTCCTGCTACTCGTCGTTCTGACCGCATCAAGCAACCAAATGTCCAACTCCGGAATTTTCATCTCTACCACACCGCCAAGGTTGCTTCCAGCCAATCTTCTTCCTTGTCAGGTACGCGTCACCCTTTGACTCGGTATATTTCCTATGCACAACTCTCACCAAAATATCGGAATTTTGTTTGTGCCATCACCACTCTTGTGGAACCCACAACTTATGAACAGGCAGTATTGGATCCAAAATGGCAGGAAGCTATGGCTGCAGAACTCCATGCTCTTGAACAAAATCACACTTGGACACTCACACCTCTACCTTCCGGTCATCGTCCAATTGGGTGCAAATGGGTGTATAAGATCAAATATAACTCTGATGGCACAGTTGAGCGATACAAAGCTCGGTTGGTGGCGAAAGGCTTCACTCAACGCGAAGGGATTGACTATAAGGAGACCTTTTCTCCTGTGGCTAAGTTAACTACAGTTCGATGTTTACTTGCTATAGCTGCTGTCCGACATTGGTCACTTCACCAAATGGATGTTCAAAATGCCTTTCTCCATGGTGATTTGCTTGAAGAAGTCTATATGCAATTGCCGCCCGGTTTTCATCGACAGGGGGAGACACCTATGGTATGTCGACTCAACAAGTCATTATATGGACTTAAACAAGCCTCTCGTAGCTGGTTTCAGAAATTTTCTGCCACCATTCAACAAGATGGTTTCCATCAATCAAGGGCTGATTATTCACTTTTCACAAAGATCTCTGGTAATTCTTTCACAGCTGTGCTCATCTATGTAGATGACATGATCATCACCGGCAATGATGAGAATGTAATTGCAGCTCTTAAGGAGTCCCTCCATACCAAATTTCGCATCAAGGACCTCGGTCAATTAAGATATTTCCTTGGTATTGAAGTTGCTCGTTCTACTGATGGTATTTCAATATCCCAACGAAAATACACTCTTGATATTTTAGATGAAGCAGGCTTGCTTGGGGCCAAACCATTGTCGACACCTATGGAAGAAAATAATAAACTCCTGCCCACAGTAGGAGATTTATTAAAGAATCCATCCACTTACAGAAGATTGGTCGGACAACTCATTTATCTTACCATTACAAGGCCAGAGATAAGTTATTCAGTTCACATTTTAAGCCAGTTTATGCAAGAACCAAGAAAGCCTCATTTGCATGCTGTTCATCATCTTCTACGATATCTTAAAGGTGCACCTGGACAAGGATTATATTTTCCTGCAAAAGGAAATTTGCTACTAAGAGGATTTTGTGATGCAGATTGGGCTCGATGTTCGATCACAAGACGATCTGTGACTGGATATTGCATTTTCTTGGAGGAGCTCTCATTTCATGGAAAACCAAGAAACAGACAACAGTGTCAAGGTCATCAGCTGAATCAGAATATCGAGCAATGGCTTCCATTACATGTGAACTTACATGGCTCAGGTATTTGTTGGATGACTTGAAGGTAGAACACTCGCAACCTGCCAAACTATTCTGTGATAGTAAAGCAGCACTCCATATTGCTGCTAATCCAGTTTACCATGAACGTACCAAGCATATAGAAATCGATTGTCATGTTGTTCGAGAACGAATTCAATCAGGTGCTATAGTAACTGCTCATGTTCCATCGTCTTGCCAGCTTGCTGATTTGTTCACTAAGCCACTCAATTCATCAATTTTTCATTCCCTTCTCAACAAGTTTGGCGTTCTTGACATACACGCTCCAACTTGAGGGGGAGTATTAAGGGAAAGGAATCAAGGATCCCGTAATTTGAGGATGATATTTGATTGTATATAGAAGATTATTTTGATTGATTGTAACTGATACGTTTGCTCATAGATTCCTAGAATAGGCTAACCAATACTTTGTATATATGTATCTTCTTCCCTTTAAGTTGATGAATGAAATATACACCAGATTTCCAGATTTCCAAAACACTCTGTTCTACTCTGTTTTCTTACAATATCTTATGCAGTGAACCTTTTAAAAGTGCGTTTGATAGTAATTATAAGAAACGTTTCTATCTATTCTAACACTTAAAAAATTTAATATTTCAAGTGTTAGAAAGGCTAAAAACGCTTTTTAGAATTACTGCCAAATAGGCTCTAAATTTTATATTAAAAACACAGATTCTACAACCTCCAACAACCATGTTTTGAAAATATTCTACCATGCCAATTATAATTATTTAAATAAATATATAGAGAGAGAAAAATAAATAAAATAAAATAAAAGTAAATTTAAAGTCACTAAATTATTTTTGTATGTTATTTCAAATTCATTCCACATGTTTCAACTTTTCTATACAAAGATTAAATAATTTAAAAATGCACAAGTTTCTAAGTAATTTTAATTATATTTGATTTTTTTTATATATTTTTCATAATAAAATCAAATATGAAAAAATTATTTTTCTTAACATATTTGATTTTCTTTCATATTTTTCATAGTAAAACTAAATACTTTATTAAAATGTTTGGTTTTCTTATATATTTTCTATTGTAAAACAAAACATGAAAAACCCATTTTTCTTGACTTTTTTTTTTGTATTTTTTTACACTTCTAAGAATCAAAACATAGTCTAAATAAATTTAAACACCCTTTAAAAGTCAATTTGACTTAAAAGACATGCAATTAATTTAGATTAAATTTATCAATATCGATAAAATGAAATTGATGTCAATAACTTGATTTGGTTCGATTTCACCATCATTAAGTTTAGTTATTTTCAATTGAAACATAATCAATAATGTAAATTCAATCAATATGTGACATTCAATCAAACTTGCCTCCAAAAGTTCATTATTTCTAACCTTTTTACATTTGTAAAATACGATAAAATATATTGGAAAATATATAGTAACATTGATAGAATTTATCTCATGTTTTTCTTTTCTTTCATAGAGTGTTTTGATGCGAAGAGAATAAAGAGGGTATGTTGTAAAAAATAAATGAATAAATAAATAAAATCAATTTTCATATTTTAAAATGGTAAAAACTAACAAGGAAAGCTAAATACTTCTATTTTAATTATTTCCAATAAAAACAATATAAAAAATAAAAATTAATTCATTTCATTTTTTATCATTAAAAATTCATTTTTGAATGTTTCATTGGGAATACAACATTACAAAAAAGATCATCATATTAATAGACACAAATTTCATATTCTTTTTGTTTGAGCAAGTTGCCAAAAATGATATAAATTTTCATTTCATTCATATTAATGCACATAAATTTCATACTAATCATTTGGATTTAGTGATTTGTCATACATATGTAACAAAGTTATAACAATCCAACGATGTGATATTTTCGTTTTTCAATTAAAACTCCATGATTGAGATTGATTTTAACCATCCAACGGTGTAAATTGTCGAAGGTATAACAACTTGGTAGTATTGAAAAAAAATTTCATGCATGGATTTGCAACATCTCTCATCGCTTCTTCTAAGCCATTTTCTCCTTGTCTCAAAATGCAACTTTCACCCTTGTCTCTCCTTATAACTTCAACTCCAATCCTTCTTATAGTCTTATTCTCTCAATCTCAAATCTTAACATCCATTCCTATTTCCACTCGTAATTATTTGATATTTGTGGTCACATTGTAATTACTTCATCTTGATCTATTTACTTCCCCTTGATTTTAAAGTGAGATTCTACTTTCGGCCCATTAAATTCTCGTTTATCACAATCACGATAATAGAATTATTTCACTTATGTTTATACTAAATTATTATTGAAACATTATGCAATAATATTTAAGAAATTCGAACTATAAACATCTGAAAAATGATAATTGGCATAACTCATTCTACATTTTCCCCGACTGACCCATTTAGCTAATGAATTTGGTTAATCCAATACCTTGTAAGTTGAAAATAATAATAATGATAATGTGATTAAATCTAACTTGAGTATATACTCAAATCTTTATTATTGTGAAAATGATTTGTCAAAATGTTAGGGCATGACACTCAATAGTATCGATTGCAATTTTAAATAAGATGAGTAGCATTTTGGCCAAAGTGCTCATTTCTTATGCTTTTCTAGTATAAATAACAGTTTTTCTATATGATTTTTTAAAAATTAAACCATAATATTAAATTATTTTGGCTATGTTTGATTCTCATAAATTTGAGGAAAAAAATAGAGGGGAAAAGTTGAAGAAAATAAAAAAAATGTACATTGAAAATCAATAAATTATTTTTATATGTTTCTTCAAATTCATTTCACTTATTTTATTTTATTATATAAAGATTAAATAATTTTAAAATGTATAAAATTCTAACTAATTTTAATTATATTTGATTTTTTTTTATATTTTTTATTGTGAAACCAAATATGAGAAAACCATTTTCTTTATCTTTTTTTTCTTTTCTTATTACTTTTCGGGAATCAAACATAGCCTTTGGTGTAACTATATGAAAAATTAAAAAGATTTTACCTAGTAACCCATGTCTCAAGTTTTTTCAATATAATCAACAATAGTCAAATTTCAGTTTATTTGTGATATGCATTACATAAAAATCAAGGGTATTTTGATCAATGATTTGATTTTAAAGGGTGATTAATTCAAGTCCACAAAAAAAAAAAAAAAAAAAAATTCACCCACATTTTTATTTTTTTTGTATTAAAAAGAATTCAGTTTTCACACACCTTTTCCACATAAATTATAATTTTAACTGTTCATTTTTTTCTTTTTTTAGTTTGAAACCAAAAGATATGGCATTTTAGTCGTGTCACATATAAAAATTATTTTTAAAAAATAAATAAATAAATGGATATGTAGAGAGATTATGTCTATGCATTTAAAACTTTTATCTATTTATTTCTTGGTTTTGAAAATCGGATCGGAACGATTGGTCCAATTGGTCGGACCCGACGATCAAACCGTCGAACCGGATGAGCCGTTCAATTTTCCTAAACCAGTCAACATGTGATTTTAACCAAAACCAACATGGGCTTTTTTCCTCGCCCGGCCCAAACTCTCCTCCTTACCAACCCACTGCCCAACACTATACGTGCATGTCGCATGGAGAGGATTTGAACCTGGTTATGAGGTTCTCAAAATGAAGAGGCAACCATGCTACACAATTCCTTTGATAAATTCATTGTTACATATATTATATTAATGCTCTTTCCAAATTTTTATAATATAATACAATGAAACAAATATAAATATTTATATTCATGTTTATTTTTATAATAATTATTCACAATAAATATAAAAATAATATGAATTAATTAATATAATAATTTTTAATTTTAAAATAATAAAATGCATAGATACATAGATAAAATTAAATATTATAATTTTTTTCATATTTAAATATTATACATATTCTATTTAATAAAATTTGATATATTAATACATTTGTATTTATATTTATCATTGAAACCTGAACTTACACAAGATTATTTTTAATTATATTATTTATCCTTTTGTTTGAAATATAAAAATATAAAAGGAATAATGAAAAAAAAAACCCTAATTTTTTTTCACTCATTCATTATGCTCTTTCAATCGAGATCTAAAGACAAATCCTAGCCTTCCATTATAAGTCTAGTTTCAACCATCACTAAGACACAAACACAAATCATCTTCTCTTGTTCGAAGATCCTTCCATATGTTTAAGTTTATAAAGTCTTGATACTAATCAATCAATGTTACATGACAAAACTATCGTCCTCATCTCATCTGATAAGTTTAGTATTGTCATAAAAGTTTGAATTATTAAAGTATTTGAAACTTTAATTTATAATTGTTATTTATGTTGAATAAGAACTAATTATACATTTTGTGATTTTATTTACATGTTGTTTTGTTTTATGGATTTTAAACAATTATAATATTTAAATGGAATATTTTGTTTTTGGTTTGAAAATTCATGGAAACCCTCGTATGGGCTTGGAATTGGATTGAGAATTCATAACTTAACCTTAGAACCAACGTTGGTTGAATACATTATGTTATCACCTCACATCGAATAGAGGATAAAATTTTTAACACTATATAAATATGAATTATTTTTAATCATGTAAATGCGTTTTAAAGTCATTAGAGCCCCTTTAAATTCAGAATAGGTAATATCGACATGGTTGGATGCGAATCATTACACATACATAAAGGTAATCATGATATTCCACATTGGATATGAGAAAAAAGTTTATAGTGTTATATAAGTATAAATTCCTCTTAACCATATAAATGATTTTTAAAATCATGATAGCCACAATTGGGTGCGGGTTATTAAAATAAACTAAAAACATTAATAGACGAGAAAAATAATTTGGTGACCTTAATATAATTTGCCAATCTTAAAATCCTAACTTCAAACACATTAAAACAAAATTGATGTGACCCGACCCGACCCGACCCCCGATTGTTATAATTTTAAATTTTGGGGCCCGAAGAAAATAGAATTAAGAGTTTGATGATAAGCTTTGAAATCATGTGAGCGGGAAAATTTTTAAAACACAATAGCATTTGCATGCTGTATACTTCATCTCTCTCTCTCAACAAGGGGGAAAGATCTCGTTCTCTCAATTAGGGTTTAGGGTTTCCACGCTGATCTATGTGCGGATTTTCTCAGGTGAGGAATTGGCTTGATCTTTTCACTTGTTTGTACTCAGGGAGCTATAAGTTTTTTCTGGGTTTGTCGTGAAATTGGGGGGAAATTTTGGCAAGTGGGGTTTTAGATCTGTTTGGATCTCGGGAAAAAAACGGGGGACAGTGAAGGAAAATGGTTGCTAAAGAATGGGTGCCTTTTTCGTACCTGTTTGAAGCAATTTCCTCTTTCTTTTCTTTGCCACCACATGGGTTCTAATGTTTCTCCCGTTGTTTTCTTTGCTACCAAATCGGGAAAATTTTACAATTGCTTAGCTATGGATTCACTCTTCCAGGAATCTTCAGCATTTACCTGTCATTTTGTTTCCCACCTAACAATTCTATGTTATTTCTCTCTAGATGGGTTTTGTTTAACAATCTGCTTAATGGGTTCCTTCTTTGAGCTATTTTTAGCTTTTTTATTTCCATTTCCTTATCATCAAACGGAAAACACGTGATTCTACTGTGATTTTTGCATGTGGATTTTAGTTGATGATATGCCGACTTGGATGAATTTCTGATTTTAGTGATTTCATCATCTCAAACTGATTTGGGTATTGTTTATAGGAGAGGAACCCAGACAACATAGGCTGAAAGATATTATTATTGAGTTTGGTTTTCATGGACAATTGCTTTAATGCTAATGTCTAAAGTGGTAGAATGATAATGATAGCTTCAAGTTGTAGATTATATCCTCTGATTGTTGGTCTTATAAACTGCTAAATTTGAGTGTGGTCACTAGTTTCCTTTTATTTAACTGAGGTGCACTATCTAGATGTATCAAGGCTACTGCATTTTTATTGGTCTTGAGATGGAGTTCCATTTATTTATTTATTTTATCATGTTCTCAGCAGCAAAGCATTTTGTCATATAAAACATCTGTTTACCCTATGATTTGCTCCTAGTTAATATCAGATGTTGATATTTTAGGTATAAGTCGTTGTTCTTTTCATATTTTTTTAAATGTAGTTGTAGACATTATTTGAATGTCATAGTTGCTTGATCTTTCACCACTAAGTATGTGTCAGAAAATTACTTTTTATAGATTGAAAAGATGGGTGTCGAAAATTATCATGTAATTGAGCTGGTAGGTGAAGGTTCTTTTGGGAAGGTATACAAAGGAAGGCGGAAGTTTACAGGGCAGGTACTTGTTGCATTTCCCTTCTCTTGCCTTTTGAGTGAATTGGAGGTGGTTTGACTTGCTTCATCCTTATCTTAGTGCTGTTTTAATTGATCTCAGACCGTTGCAATGAAATTTATTCTCAAGCATGGGAAAAGTGAGAAGGACATTCAGAATCTAAGACAGGAAATTGAGGTAATTATCAGCAGTTGATATGGATAATGGGCTACTGAAAGATTTTTCTTATTTATTTTACAAAAAGGAACATAGGGCTTGTTTGGCAATGTTTTGGAGAACAATTCTTAATTGTTCTCAGGAACAAAATTATGTGTGGGAACAAAAATATGGAACATAGGTTTTTTGGCCTACCTCTTTATGGAGGTACTATGCACTTATTTACTTTATAAAAGCTCCTAAAATATTCTTCATATTTTCAGTTCTTTTTTAGAACACTCTAGAAAAAACACTTCAAAACATCTCAAATTTGTCTCCAAAACAACAGTTTTTTCAGAACAAATTTTCAATAAAACTGTTCTCAGTAAAAAGTTTGTTAAACATGGCTTTTTTTTTTTTTTTTTTTAAGTTTCTAAGAAACAAAAAACTGTTTTCAAAAACAGTTTCCAAATAAGCCCATAATTTTTTTCAATAGAGTTTTTCAAAGTTATGCTACACTATTGGTTGCTTGGGTATCCAATTCAGATTGCAGTCTAATTGATTATTTGGCTCTGCCAAAGGGAAATGTCCAATCATATTTGAATTTGGAATTTTCTAGGATTTATAAAATTTGCTTCAGATTGGAGTTGGTAATTGCTATCTTGGGATTGAAAAGCAATTTACTAAATCATACTCCAATTTTTCTCGTCAGCAGCTTGTTGGCCCTCTCAACTTGGCTACTTAATTCATCAAAGTATCAATTTAGCCTTCTTCTGGGTGTTTCCAGTATTACAATGTTGTTTAAAGCACAATGTTTAACAACAAATTGAAGTTGTTTAAATCTCTTGGTTTATGTTTTCTTTTGTATTCCTCGATTTCTTAACAACATTATAGGCATCGCTTGCTTGCTTGTACATATTTTATATTTTCAAGAAAGCTATGGAAATTAGGCCTGTTGAACCTTGCGAAAACATTTAACTATTCCCAATCTTAATGATACTGTTTGATGATATTTATTAGGCATTTAATTCAGGCAGTTGAAAATGAATCTGAATATGATTGAACACTTTTTGCTCTGCATTTGGGAATGTTTTTTTTATCTTTGTGTCATGTTGACTTTCCTTTGTTCTCATCATTGGTATATTAATGAGTATGTGGCTCCTTATTCTGGATTTTGTCTGTTCTTGTAACCTATTTGTTTAGATTTACATGGCTGAATTTTAAATAAGAGTTATGAGCTGATCATGTCATGACATATTCTAATACTTCCATTATTTGTTCTTCACCAGTATTAGTTCCGAGCTACTGACATGAATCACCTTTTTATCTATTAGCAGATGTCTTGCCAAATGTAAAGACCCTGCTACAATGAAAATAAATTCAACTTTGGTTGTTTTGTATTTCATTTTTTATGGAGGAGTTAAGTAAAATTTTATGAAACATCATTCTATGTCCTGCTTTTTAAACTTAGCAATATTAGAGGTTGTGGGGAATAAGTTTAAGCGAACTTTTGGGAAGATTTGTGAGACACATGGTTTCATTTGTTTATAAAATTCCTATTTTACCCTTGAATTTTGGAACTTTACTACAATTAATACAAAGGGTATTTGGAAGGGGTGATATTGCCTGTGCATACTAAATATGAACATCGCTCCTGTCTTGTCACTAGATTGTAAAGATATGTACAGTTTTAATGTTTACATATCATCTTTCTGAATGATAAAGTGTAATCAGTTTTTATTTGAAATTCCAACACTTCTAATGAATTTTTTAATTGTTTTTCAGATGATTTGATGAATGGTTTATCTAAATGTTGCAGATTTTGAGGAAGCTGAAACATGAAAATATCATTGAAATGCTCGACTCCTTTGAGACCCCTCAAGAGTTCTGCGTTGTCACAGAATTTGCACAAGTAATTAGCTTTTCTCTCTCTCTCTCTCTTCTCTGTTTTGTACTTACACATGCAAATTCATTCCATGTGTATCTATGCAGCAGAAAGAATGTTTCAGAGATGCATCCTAACACAAAATATGCTTGGTTATTTTGACCATAGTTTAGATGCATGGGTAGTTAATGAAAATTTTCCATATGCAGGGAGAACTCTTTGAGATTCTTGAGGATGATAAGTGCCTTCCTGAAGAACAAGTTCAAGCAATTGCAAAGCAGTTGGTACTTTCCTAAGTTTCCTCCTGGAATATTGCTCTCATTTCAAATACTAATCATATTCAATTGTTTAATGTTGCAATGTGCGGGGTTATAATTTCTATTTTCATACATTATGTTTTTATATCTTTTTATTAGAATTTCCTGATGTTGAATATTTCAGGTGAGAGCATTGCACTACTTGCACTCCAACCGTATCATACATCGAGATATGAAGCCACAAAATATTCTCATTGGTGCCGGTTCTATTGTTAAGGTTGAATGGTTAGATAACATGCGCATGTTTCATTGTTGTATATGCAATCCAAGTAGCTTTATTTCCTTACTTTTCCCTTGTTAGATAAAAGGTTTTCCTGTTTATGCTGACTACTTACAGTTTGTATGAATATGATGAACTGATGAGCAAGGCTTAGTTTTCTTTTCCTCATTGAAGTTATTGATACCTACTTTAATCCTTTAAATATTTAGCATAATGATCTTTTATGCAGGTTTAGTGACAAGTTAATTTTGTGAAAGAAATATTTTAAACTTCTGCAGAATCTACTTTTTTGATATTGTTAAGAATTTAGTACAAGAACATACACCTAACATTGCACCCTTAATGCACTCAGTGGTTAAACTCCCAGTTTGCACTGGGGTCATTGGGCTAAAGGGCCCAATGTAAAACTTGTACAAAATGTTTTCTTTATGAAGTTCGGTTCTCTGAGGTTTAAGGTGATCCTTGGCTAAGGGGTTGTTTGATAGCATGATTTTGTTCCAAACATTAAAAATTTCCATGTTAAGAAAATTTGTAACCTGTTATATTTATTGCTGAAGATTATCTATATTTCTGTTTTTTGTCAAGAAACACAATATCTACCTGTAACATGCATGTTCATTTCTATTTGTCACAGCTTTGTGACTTCGGATTTGCACGTGCAATGTCCACAAATACGGTTGTTTTACGATCCATAAAAGGTTTGGCTCATCTCAATGCTATCAGTATAGTTTGCCTTTTTAGTTTGAAACTGTTATCACTGAGCCATAGAAAATTAGTTAGAAATTTCTGACTCTGCCTATCACTCAATCATGCTTTGATTAATATTTTCAGGTACTCCTTTGTATATGGCCCCAGAGCTGGTACGGGAGCAACCCTACAACCACACTGCTGATTTGTGGTCTCTTGGAGTTATCTTGTATGTAAATGTCCCTGATTTGAATTCAGATTGATTTATTTCTAAAAAAACAGATTTTCATCTCATGTTGTGTTTGCATTTGAATCTTTTTCAGTTGAATTACTAAAGTCCAAAAAGTTTTTAAACCAATCAATTATTTCAAAGTTTTGAGTTTCTGGTTTATTTCTTTCTGTTTGATGTTTCTGAGGCTAACACCTTCCATCATTTATGGCCCATTAGCTGCAGATGGAGAAGTAAACAAGGGATCACAAATCACAGAAAAATAATAGGACCATAAATAATCAGAGAGTCTTGAACTTGAGACCTCTAGAAAACCTGAGCTCCAAGGCCATGTTAAGCTCCTAGTGACCTAAATGCTTAAATTGTTAGGTTACAGGCCAACAATGTTCATCAGGCTAATAGTTGAAATTCTATACTGTAATGATTTCAATGCTTAATTAATTTTTCAGTAACCAATTGTAGCATTTAACAGTATCTGGGAGTACTTAGCTTCTACATGTAATGGTATCTCAGAGTGCTTAGTTTCTGTTAGAGCTCTAAGAAGTGTTCCTAGGAGGGTAAAACTTCTGGACCCATACTCTGTCCCATTGACCAAGATTAGAGGCATACAACCACGCATGATCTTTTGCGCTTAAGCAAGTGACTGTATGAAGGCATAGGATGATGAAAAGGCCTTCCTTTCCAGTTTTCCACAATGGCTTCAAGCTACTGTGGTGTTAAAGATCTCTTGGATTACTTTGTGAAGCATGTGTTTTGTCAACATATGATTATTCTTTTATAGACAATGTACAAAACAAATTCTTTACTATTTTGTACCTTTATTTGAATGGTTGAATCTGAATATATGATGCGGTGGCATAATATATGTTTGAACTTCAGTTGTTTTCACTATTCAATTTCCATTGCTGCCTGATTCAGCTGAATATGCTGTAAATTGCATAACATATAAAGAAATCCAGTTGATTTTTGTTATTCAGATTTTTTTCTTCATGTTTTGAGCACAATGCTCTAAACTAAATTGGTTAAGAGTGGAAGTTTCCCCTAAAGTTAAGGTCCCAACTTAGTGGATCGTAAAGGTGAATACTAATGAAAGTCTTCAAGATAGTCTTACAAAGCATTTAGACCAGGCGTTTAAATTATTAGTAGTAAGGATAATGCTGAGACAGCTGACAAGTTAATTCTATATGCCCTCTCTTCTTGTTCGTCTGCAGATTACTTATCTTTCTAAGATCTGTAGTATGATGAAGATTTCCTTTGAAAATTTGGGTAGAAGAGAGATGCAGGATTTTGTGGTATAGTGCCATTACTGCCATTTTACTTGTTTTGGGCAATTTGAACAAAAAGAAATGCAAGAATTTTCCTCTCATAGATTCACTAGATGCATTCTGGATAGATATGCATCTTAGCCTCCTGTTGCTTCTGTCCCCAAAGCATTCAAAGGTGCCTCAGGAGTATGTTAATAGATCGACTTGCAGTTTATGATTGTAAGAGGGATGCTGGCATTGAGGTCACCTGTAAACTTTCTTCTTTTGTATTTTTTTTTTTCAATTACACTTTGATGGTTGTTTGCCAGTAAATTTGGAAAAAAAAAAAGGGATTGGAGCAACCTTGTGAAAAGTGGAGACACTAATATTGCTTTCCCTAAGCCAGTAGGCTTGTTGTTACCACTGATATTCTTATTTGTGCTCTTCTTGAGATATGCATGAGGAAAAGGCTTTAGGTTCAAGGTGTTTCCAAATTGAAGGGGATGAGTCTTTGGTGATTAGTTGGGTCATAGATAAGATGGGTGGCACTTGGAGATGTGCTCAGAACTTGGGGAAGTTTTTATATTATTAGGAGAGCATCTAGCGGATATTAGTTGGGACAGTCAGGTTAAATATTTTTTGAAACATTTTTTGCTGCCACATTTTTCATTTCCCAAGAGAACAAAATTAGAATAAGAAAATTATATTAATCACCACTGACCATTATCTATTCAATTCAGAATTCATTCTTACTGAGTATTATCCCTTTTCCTCCTTCATTTGCATCTTATTGCTTTTTTTTCTTGATCTTCTTGAACTGAAACTAGTTGACCATGTACATAACAGGTATGAATTGTTTGTTGGTCAGCCTCCCTTTTATACAAATTCAGTATATGCACTCATCCGGCACATCATTAAGGTACATTTTCTCAAACTCCATATTTTAGTTCTGTAGGTTTGCGCATTAAAATATACTGCAGAAAATACAAGTTGATGTCACATTTGATTTTCCAGGATCCAGTTAAATATCCTGACAACATGAGTGCAAATTTCAGAAGCTTTCTAAAAGGATTGCTCAATAAGGTTGTCTTTTGCAAATATTTAATACCCCATTTTGATGCTTATTTTTAACCTTCATTTTCAGTGATTGATTGCTAACTTGGTTCTTAAGTACATGGGAATCAGGTACCTCAAAATAGATTAACCTGGCCTGCACTTTTGGAACACCCATTTGTTGAAGAAACGTCAGATGAACTGGAGGCCAGGGTAATATTATTTTATGTTTTACATTGTTTCCCTGTAGAAGTTAGATTGAGCCCATCCGTGCTCTACCATCTGGCATACACAATTTTGGTTCCTATATTTCACATAAGGATATATTTTCACATGTGTTTGTTAAATTCTTAATAATAGTAATTGTTGAGGTTTTTGCACATGGTAAACAATTACCAGGAAATGCGCGCTGCAACTGCTGCAGCCAGGGGCTGTGATGCAGCATGGAGGGGTGAAGGAAACATCATCCAGGCTTCAACTGGTTCTACTGTTCCAAGTCCTGAGAGTAAGGCCTCCACTTTATGCTTCAGACATGTAGATTCTAGTGGCTTTGACTATTATATATTATGTTTTTGTAGATAGAAGCCATTCACCTGCTGCTTTTGAGAGCAATAATGCTTCAAAAATTCAAGCTGGTGCTCAATCATGTAGTCCTAACTCTGCTACAGTCAATTCTTCACCACATGAGGAGTTCCCGGGATTTGGCAGTCCTAATGATGTTAATCAGTCAGGTCAATTATGTTATAACTTTAACAAATCCTCTTGTTACCAAATTTGTATTTGTTAGACTTGCAACTGAATACATGAGGCTTGATTGTTGAAGGTGTGAGGATAGGATTGTCAGTAGTTGTGCAATCATATTAATTTTCTCAATAACCTCTTATGTCACAAAAAGGAATGCTGATGGATGATTTTACTATAGATCCCTTCCTATTTGTTACACTTTTTTATTAAAATTCATGAAGTAGTCTTGAACAGTTTTAAGCTCTATGAAGACTAGTGCAGTATTTGGAAGGGGCATGATAGGAGATCTTTTCGCCATACGGAGCTTCCCACTTTAAAACAAATGGGGTTTTTGTTTTCCTAGGGAACCCCAATTTGTTTCTTTTGATGTTCTCTTTCTTCAATAATATGATTATGGGCTTTTTTTCAATATGTACTTGAATACTTGCTCATGTCTTTTTTTATTTTCTTATAAATTATTTATGAAAAAAATTAAATCCTAAAGGTCCTAGAAATCATGGCTCCTTGATTAATGCATTTAGTCGCTAATGGAGTGCTTATGGCCTCTACATCTATTTGCTTAATCTTCAAATGTTGTTTAAGTTTGTAATTTTCTTTTCATATGGAAGGACTAGGTTATTTCCAATCTTACAACCTTTTGATATCTTGAAAATAAATAAATAAATGGATTTGTTTCCCCTCCTATGCCTTGCTTGCCTCTTGTTTTATTGATATATATTTTTTTCTTTTTTTTTTTCATTTTTCCTTTTATCTGGTTTTTAGATTTGTATAAATATTTTTCATTACATTTTGTATCTTGACTTCATTGTTATGTTTGATGATTTTATCATGTTGCATGTTATATGAATTGTCCAGGCAAAGAAAATAAATTTTGTGAATAGTATCACCTACTAATAGAAAAGAGAGGGTTTTATGAAAAGGAAATTTAATAAGCAATTTCCATGTTTACTTTAGGTTATTTTTTTCTTTTTAAATTCTTTGAAAAATTTAATAGATAATTTCATTTATTACTTTGTAGTGCTTGTAAACTTATCTAAGTTTTCCTTTGTTCAGGTTGCCAGACATTAGACAAATTAGAAAATAACTCTCGCACGGTCAAAGGTGCAAAAATTATTGGTCAAGACAATGAAGCATTAGCATTTATATTGCTTCCACTAAAAAAATGGTCTAAGGAGTCCCAAAACTCTGGCAGGTAAAGTTGCATCCTAAATAATGGTCTAAGGGGTCCTTATTTATTGTGGATATTAAATTCTACCACAGGTTAGGAATCGTGGTGAACTTTCAATGCGATAAATGCACGCACACAAGCACACATGACCATAATACACACATAATTAGACAAGCTATCTAAATTATTCATTTGTTTGTTGCATTGATAATAAATCATTTTGTTGTTGTTGTTGTTGTTAGCATCAAATTTAAATCTTATCAGTTTGTCTTTGAGTTGAGTCAGGATCCCTTTTTAGATTTCATTAAATGAGGTCAGGTTTTTTTATCATGGTTCCTGTTTTCTTTAATGGTCCCTTTCTATCTTGAAAACTAGATCACATTCTATGAAGAACAGTCAAATTAAAAAGAAACTACTGAACATGGTTTGACTATATGTCTAATTTTTAATGTGAAATATGAGTACACACTGTTAGAAAATTAAGGTTCAAATAATTTCTTTCCTTAAGAAGTGAAATTTTGCTAATAAAGGTACTAGACTGAGGGAAGACGAGATACAACGAGGAAAAGAGTAACATCCCAATGCCAGTTGGTTTGGAAAAGAGCAACAATCATCCTAATGCCCAACTATCTTGGACTCTAATGAGGTGTAGCCATCAAAATTCCACTTCAAACTAACAAAGGGAGGAGACCAAAGACAAATAATTTCCTATTTTCTTTGATCACTGAAGCAAGCAGTTTTTTTATCCAAGGAGATTATAGAACTCGGTGTCAAACACCCAAGAGAGTTAGAAAAGGGACTTAAAATCCTTGCACTTTAACCATATACCCAAATTGCAAGCATAGCACACCTTCCAAAAACTTTACTTGTTATCGCCTTTTGACACCTTTGATGAAGAAGTTTTCATGGAACCAGTATTCTTAGGGGTCACCCTGAAGATGCTGACCAACTAAAGGCCTCTGTCATAAATCATAGGAACAAGGTAATGGAGAATACCAATAATTTCTCATGCCCTCACACTCAAACTCAAAATAAAATGTTTATGATGTAGGATAATCCTAGGATGGCTGCCTACAATTAAATAGTTGGGCTAAGGTTTTTATTTTTTAAGGTTTAAGGAGAGGAACAAGGGATAAAGTTTATGGTAGAGAAAAATAAAAGAAAAAAAATATAGAAAAAGAAGATACAAAGATGAAGAAGAAGAAATAGAAACCTTAGAGTTTCACTAAGGCCTTCTAGGAGACTCACCTAGAAGAAAAATCAATGGAGTCTCACCATTGAGAATTGCATGCAAAAAAACTAATATTATTTAATTACCAATCAATCAATTACTTTGGTTTACATTAATTAGCCTTATTTATAGGCTTCTCTAAGAAATCCAAAATGAATTAGGATTTTAAAAACCCATTATAACTTTAATTCTAATTCCCCTATAACTTAATTAACTACTCCTAATTTTACTCCAATAAATACTAATCCCGATCTAATTCCTACTAAAACTAATGCCTATCCTCATCAGTTTCCTATGAGGCTAAATTGCCTCAATCATATGATATAAAAGAAAAACCAATGTGAAATACTGAAAATACATTCCCAGGCACATTTGAAAGCTTCTGTGTCTAATCCCAAGGCTGAAGCTAGGGTGTAAGTCTACTGCTCAACCCTCAGTAAAAGACTGAATACAGGAGATAAGCCAGAGAAAAATGAGTGGAGTGGAGTGGTGTTTTTAAATGTGGTGATACATGGCAAAAGAATGATTATTTACATGTCTCATCCAAATAACACATTTGAAAACTTCTGTTTCTAATCCCATGGCTGAATCTAGGGTGTTAGTCTACTGCCCAACCCTCAGTAAAAGACTGAATACAAGATATAAGTCGGAAAAAAATGAGTGGAGTTGTGTCTTCGAATACAATGATACATGGCAATATAATGATTTTTTACATGTCTTATCCAAATGCTCACTGGAGGTATTTTATAATTATTGAATTTATAATTGCTTAATATTTAAGGGAAAAACAATGAGTTATTATTTACTTGCTAACTGGAGGATGTTCTAAATGCTGATCCTTTTACCTTTGCCAGAGAAAATATTTTTACAAAAAAAGTTCTATGTACTGGGGAATTTTTTGTCCTTGGTTATCTCCTGCCACTACTTTATGCTATTATATTCCACTTCATTGCAATGCTGTAGGAATGTTTTCACTCGGATCATTACTATATAAGCTCAAACATAAATAGATAGCAATTGATGTTCTATTTGCAAGTTTTAATTGCTTGTCAAACTTGTACAGGGATCAAGACATGTTTAGTTCAAGCCAGTCACTTAAAATTCTTTCAAACCTAGTTGCAGCAGGTGCTATCCATTCTAGTGGACTACTTGATGAAATAATCTTTGAAGTTCTTGGATTTACTGCTGCTGCAGTTAATGTGAAATCATCTGAAGCTAATGACTTAATAGCAAAGGTATAATACTGCTGATTTTCATGAAGGAATTTCTGGCTGCACTCATGATGCTTGGATTGGAGTTTCAGTATATAGAGTTGTGTGACACAAATTGTGATGAAATTCTCCAGATTTGGAGTCCTGAACTTTTAAGCAAAATTTCAGGATTTTATAGTGTTATCTTGTCACTTATTAAGCAATACTTGGGGAAGTTTGTGAATACTTCTGTACGTACTAATCTCATTGCAGACTTTCTAAAAATTTCATGTTCGCGACATGCTTCACCCACAACTTTGCTTCCCCCTTCCTAATAAACATACCACTTGGATAGGTTTTTTCATTTTGTTTCTCTGCTGGCATAATTGCTGAACCTATTTTTTATATTTTTTCTTTTGGCTTCCTGACCTTAGCAATAATTGCTCCAAAACTTATTCCAGAGTTGAGTTGGTCTGCAATTGCCAATTGTTTTACTTTGCGACCATCCTTCTTCCGTTTGATGATTAATAATGGTTATTAAAGTTTAAGTTTATTTTTGCAGAGCTTCTCAATTATCAAAATGTTGGTAGATAATAGTGGAAGTGGCATTGGGAGTTCATATTTCCGGCACTGGGTTTCCTTGGTTGAAATCTTTTCCCAGGTCATTCTCTTTCCATGTTGTTTGTTGATGTCTTCAACAATTTGTGCACCTGCTTTCAGCTCTCTTATTGTATAAAATCTGTAGGTTGTTGGCTGCAATGAAGATGCTTCAGGAAGAATTCTGTATGAGTGCAATGCTTGCATTGCAACCATGTTATCTCATGTAGCTCAGGGTCTTAAAGCATGTGCTCCAACGTTGGTTCCTGATGCAGCTTCTTCTCCTTCCAGGGTGAATGAAATCCTAAATCGGATTTTGGACCATGCCAAAACTTCTGGTTTAGTGGATCATTTGTGTCAATGTTTGGAAAATGCAGGCTTAAGTCTCTTATCTGGTTCTTCACATTTATTGCGTGCTGCTTGTGAAGCATGCAGGGCTATTTGGTCTCTAATAGATGCATTGGAAATTCTCTTTGTGAAAGAAAATGTATATTCATTTCCACTAAACACTTTGTGGAGCCACTCGTCACTCCAAATTGACAATAGGGAACAAGACCGAGGTTCATTGGTTGGGATAGAATCAGCAAAAATTGTTGATGTGGTGACAAGAGCATTCCTCCGGTCCAAAGACATACAGGTTGCTATCTACTATTGTCTTCATCAACGACTTGAAGCCCCACTTTCTGCTGGTATCCAGGTACATCTCTCATCCCATTATCTTGGCATCTTTTACACATTTTATACATGCGAAACATCTTTTACCAACTGAATCTAGGTTGACTTAACTAGGTGACTTGCTAATTGGGTTCCTGTTCTATATGCAAGTCTTGATTTGTTTGTCTCAAAATTTAAAACCTTTGCAGTTTGGTTGAGCAGGTTTAGAGGCATAACATAATGGTTTTGATTTAATTTTGTTTTTTTACCTCTTAGGCTGTATTTATTACTATGAAAATCAATTCTTGATTAGGATTTCTATTTTAGAGGGTTAAGCTTTTGCAGAATAATTTTTTTGTTGGTAACATTGTTCATAATATCTTCAAATTGGTAATCATACTATAGTTGAAAGTTCATTTTCTTAAGGAGTTAGACAGAAATTGTGTAAATTTGTGATTCAAACTTGCCTGTAATCACATTGGCATAGAAACAATTCCATGATTTTTGCTATGAAAAAATGGAGCCTAATAACTGTGTTTTTTTGTTATAAAATAGGTGTAGATATCCCAAAGAAATAGAAGATAATGATATTAAGAGTTTTCTGCTTAGAGAAAAACCTGGGGAAGAGGACCAAAGAAACTGAGTTTTTTTTTAAATAATCCAAATTCTTATTCTACATCTCCCAAATATTTTACTTGATGAAGTTCCAATTAGCTAGGTTTATTATAAGCGTTAAGCTGTTCTTCTCAGTTAAAAACAAAATGTTTCCCTTGGGGCTTTTTCTAATTCATTATTTTGGAAAGAAGTCAGCATTCACTAGCACTGTTGCAATGCTCTCTAGGCTTTTTTGTTTATTATGCTTTGATGGTATATTTCTAGTTTGCCATTTTTAGGGGATAATGTATTTCTTTTTATTGTTTCAGCTAATGTTGAGATGCTGCCTGCATAGTGGAATTGTTCCAAGTGTTCTTTGTGGCCTTCGAAGTTCTCTACCTGTTACTACTATTGTTAGTGGTGGAGGAGATGGTACTATTCTTTCGGAGATATTCTCCATATTATCTTTTTGTGCTTCATGTTCAAACAAAGATGCACAAACTGGCGAAACAAATAACTTGAAGGGCAAGATAACCAATCCATGTGGCCTGGTTCTACATTCATGTCTTATCATTGCGACTGTTGCCCAGTGTTTAAAGTCATCTGGGAGAAATTCTGCTTTATTTATGCTCACAACTAATTCAAAAAAGCAGAGTTCCAGACTTTCACTCCTTGCCCACCATTTTTCTTCTGATGAGAGGATGAAAACTTCACTTCAACCTCATTGTGCATCAGCCATGCTGGCTCTTGCATCTATTCTTTCCCTTGAAACTGGAGTTTCTATTGAGTCCTCCATCTCTGAAATTGCAGTGCCACTGATCCCTCGTACTGCCACACTTTGCGACCACCTCAAGATTATATCAGGGGATGAAAATGAACTGGGTTCCACCATCCCAAATGGCATGCTATCATATTGGCATGGCCTTAGGGATGGATGTGTTGGTTTATTAGAATCGAGGTTGAAGTGGGGAGGAGCATTAGCTGTTCAACAGCTTTGTGCAAGTGGCATCCCTCAGCTTCTTATTAATTTGTTGTATAACAACCATTCAAAGGCTTGTCCTCAAGGAATTGACAGCACAATAGATCGAGTAGGGCTCTCATCTGTGGGAGTTGTGTGGACAGTTTCTTCAATATGTCATTGCCTTTCAGGTGGAGCTTTAACTTTTCGTCAGACTTTGGTTCGGAATGAACACATCAAGCTCATCTCTTGCTTGATATCTGATGTACATCTCAAGCTTGTAAGGGTCTGGGGTGGTCCTGGTGGAGGGAAGGATGGGGTCAGAGATGTAATAAATGCAGTGATTGATCTCTTAGCATTTCCTTTTGTCGCAGTACAGAATGCTCCAGGTTTGCCATCTGCCACTGCTTCTGTAAACAGTGGTTTTCTTTTAAACATGGGTTCACCTGGTGGGAGAGTGTGTGTGGAAGACAAGGACATGGTGAAAGCAATTGAGGATGACATGGGAAAGTATATTAAAATTCTTATGGAGGTTAGTTCTTCTGTTCTTCATTGGGCTGGGGATTGGGGGTTATTTTGATGCCTGCTTCTTCTTTGGGTGTTATCAGGCAAGGTGTGCTTTTGTTAAAATATGTGCAAAAGGGTATGTCTTATAATAGTTTTGGGTTGACAAGATGCTGTTCTTATGGCTTAAGAAAAAAACCACTTCAAGTGATTTCTCTGTCCTCTAAAAGAGATATTTTTAAAAAAAAGAAATAACACTTTTAGCACTTTGGGCTAAAAAAAAATGTCATGTAAAGTGCATATGTAAGAGTGTGTCATAGTTCAGCATGCTAAAATGCTGCATCTTAATAATGAGAAATCTAATTGTCTTTTTCACTCTGTTTCTTCTGAATTTTACAGGTGGGAGTGCCTGGAATTATTCTGCGGTGCTTGGAGTATATGGAGCTAAAAGATATGGGAAGGCCTGTTGCTTTTCTTGCAAAAATGGCAAGCCATCGTCTTCTTGCAGTTCAACTTGTGGGCAAAGGCTTGTTGGACCCAAAAGGAATGAGACGCTTGCTTGATTGTTCATGCCCTAGAGAGGTCACTTTGGATGTTCTGATGATAATTTCTGATCTAGCTCGTATGGATAAGGTCAGATTCTATATTCCTGAAATATTTCTTTCTGCATATGGAAATACTAATGGTCAACTGAAGTTCCCCTTTTTCTTGAAAACTAAAGAAACAATAAACAAAAAGAAACCAAAATAAGCACTATGACCATAAAAGAAAAACAAAACTCAGGGAAGAAAGGCATCCTCAAGACAACCTTCAGCTTTAGAGGCTCTTTGCTTGGCCAAATTATCTAACACTTGGTTGGCCTACACAGTCTCAAAGGGAAGGAACAACTCAAGGTTTTTGAAATGTTAAAAATCTTAGGAATAGAACATCCAATTCCCAAGGTCCTTTCTTCCCTGAAACACCCAGAGATGATTACTGGATGCCCTTATATATGGGTGCCTAAATAAAACCCTTGAGTTTGATCTTCTGATAAAGCTGGGATCCTCACCTCAATAGCCAAAGCAAAGCCACATGACTTGAAGAAACTCAGACCGTTCCACCACTATAATCTCTGGAAGCACCACCTATCCTTATCTGTTTGTCCTGATGAACAGGCATCAAAATTGAGTCTAAGACACATACGGAGGAAAGTGTCCACTTAGTGACAAGCCCAGGCTTGCTCCTATCAATTCCCACACCTGTCTACAATCAAGCATAATGAGACTAAAAAATATACTCAGAAAGACATTAAGAACAGACTCCATAGAGGCATGGGATGGTGGGAACACCATTTAATGCCTCCAAAGACTTCCCCTTATCCTAAAGAAACTAGACATAGAACCACAAAGATAGCCCTTTACCAAAACACTTTCCCTTTTTTTTCAATTTCTTTCCAACTTTCTCTATAACCATTTCTGGAAATTTACAAAATTTAAGGCCTCTCAAAAAGACATTTTTTGTAAATGCTTCCAAGAGATCATCTTTCCCTATGTCTTCTTTTGTTTTTTACTTTCTATTAAATTTTTCTCTGAGACTCATATGATTGTACAGCACAAACCCTAACCGCAAATGTAAAATAATTGACTCAATTCCTATGCTTCTTATGAAATGGGAAACTGGCTTCTCATCCTCACGGGAAATGAACAAAATGTTATTTCTTGGAAGGGCTCAAGCCCCTCTTAAAAAGTTGTCTAACTTTGTATCATTTGCTGATGCAGGCTTTCTATGAATATATAAATGGGGCCTGCATATTAGAGTTCTTGAGGGAGTTTCTTACTCATGAAGATCCCAATGTACGTGCAAAAGCTTGTAGTGCTATAGGCAACATGTGTCGGCACAGTTCCTATTTCTATGGTTCACTGGTAAGTAATAACAGTAGGCTCCTTCACTATATTCTGGACCCTATAACTGTTTGTTTAGAATATCACCATCTGCAAATTATTCTGCTTCTGGCTGACCAAAATATTTTGATGAAGTTTGAGCTAAAAACCTGAATGAGGATCAATAATTATTATTATTTTGATAGGCAAGGATTAATAATTATGTAATTATTCTATTAATTAAATACCTTGGAATGGTGGACCTATTGTGTGTTTTCTTATATTTTTATCTGATTCTCCAGGCTAGGCATCATATCATCAGTCTTCTAATTGATCGGTGTGCTGATCCAGACAAAAGAACAAGGAAATTCGCTTGTTTTGCAGTAAGAAATGTTCCTTTTCCATATAATATTACATTTATGCTTAATCTGTTAGAATATTGCTATCTGTTCCCTGGTGTTTCAATAAGAAAATTTTTTATATTGACCCTGGGAAAAAAATAAATGTGTGAAAATATAGCTGCTTACCTATACTGTCTCTCTTCTTCACCCTTTCCAGATTGGCAATGCTGCCTACCATAATGACAATTTGTATGAAGAGCTCAAGAGATCCATTCCTCAACTAGCAAATCTTCTACTTTCAGCTGAGGAAGACAAGACCAAAGCAAATGCAGCAGGTGCATTAAGTAATCTTGTTCGCAACTCTAACAAGCTCTGTGAAGATATCGTGTCCAAAGGAGCCTTGCAGGTTTGTGGACATGCTGCATTACTTATTTTGCTTTGTTTTGGTTTCTTCTTCTTCTTCTTCTTGTGTGTGTGTATTTTAATGTTTTGTCCTGCTATGGTTTGTATGTGAGTTGCTTTCCGAGGTAAGAAGGGTATGCCAGGAGTACAAGGGCTACTTAAATAGTAAAGTGAGAACCCAAAGCAAGTTGTGTTCTTCAAAATTAGAATATGAGATCCTTAATGTCTTGAAAATGTTGTATATACCCTTAAATTCAAGCTTTTTTTAATATATATTTGTAACTGTTGAGTTGTCAAAATTAATCTAAGAACTTAAAGTTGTTAGGTTCCCCACACCCCATGATCATAATCTTATAGTTTCTTCTAGAGGAGTGTTTGATGCTAATATTCTTTGAATGTACCGCATTTGTCATTTTTATTTCCACAAAACGCACCTATTCCCTCAATCCTGAATAATTAGCTCACCACTTCTTTGTTACCATTAGCCTGTTATACATTGTGGATCCAATTGTTAGCAGCTTAAGCTATTATGGTTAACTGGAAGTCTCAAGGCTCTCCTACTATTGTTCATATGTAGTTTGTGATTTGCCTCTTTATGTACAGCACTTTAACAAGTTAATCTTGAAGTACTAATAAAAAATAAAAAATAAAAAGAAATCTCAAATTCTCTTATTTGCTTTGCCATGCAAATATGAAGAAAAATAAAATATGATGGCAATTATTAATAAATTATGCATTTTTTAAAATCTCTATTTTTATGTAAAAGAGGAATAACATTGGAGAAACATGGTAGAAAAATAAACTTAATTGTTATTTTCATTTGTTTTTTCTTTCCTTGTTTTCCTTGTCGTCATTTCTAGTTTGCTTTATACTTTCTGTGATAGTAAAGAAAAAGGTACAATACAGCGAATCTAAAGGACTTGCCATTAAAGGCCATTACTAGAATCAATGGGTTACTATTTAAATGACTTTTTTTTTCCATTGCAGGCTTTACTTAAGCTGGTAGCTGACTGTTCTGCAGTGGCCCTGAACCCAACTAGAAAAGATGCCATTAACGAGTCGCCTCTAAAGATAGCTCTCTTTTCTTTGGCAAAGATGTCCTCCCATCAGCCATGCAGGCAGTTTATCCGATCATCTGAGCTGTTCCCTGTAATTGGAAGGCTTCGACAATCCCCAGAATCAACAATTGCTAACTATGCATCTCTTATCATCAACAAGGTCTCAGAAGCTTGAATTCCAACTATGTACACTCAAACCTCGATCTTATTAGCTTGGTTTCTTCTAATCAGCTATGGCAACACAGTTGAGTCCTGTAAGTAATTCTTTGTATGTAATTTTCATGTATATCAATCCATAGTTCAAAGTACCGAATATTTCTAGTTGTTGAATACAATTTTTATCAGGAAGCATATCCAACTCTCCATGCCCATTTGTTTATGTGGTCGCATTATTGTTTTATTGAACTATAGCATAATCACCTTTTGTTTAGCCTCGTACTTATGCTCGTAATAAATGATTTTTTTTTTAGCCGGTTTTGAGATTGATAGTAATAACTAATAGAAATGATTACCCTACAAAGCCAATCAGTCATATTATTTCTAAAAAATGTTTTATTCTTTCATACAAATTTATGAGTATGATTATTAATAATGTGTTAATATAACATTTTTTGTCCATAGGTTACATTATATAGAAATCATGTAAATGGTAGTGATCTGTTTACAATGAGATATGATTGTCCAAATTCCTTGTTACTTGGAGTGTTTGTTCACAACCCATAAGTATGAATTGAACAACATACTTATGATCAATTGGTACATATTTGAGAATATTTGATTCATGTCTCTCATAAGTATGTTTGTTCACTCTTGTGGTGGTTGAGAATATTTGATTCATGTCTCTCATGAAAGCAGTCAGTACAAATTTGAAAAATGTTTTATTATTCCAAAGGGACCTTCATATAATCTTAAGGTATTGACAATGCCAAGGGTAGTCCAACCATGTAAGCTTATATGGAATCTTAGGTGGTGTTTGTTTTTTTGGCTTTTTACTGAAAGCAATTTAGTTTTAGAATTTAGGTTGTTTGTTTTTCTACTTTTTTATGATTTATTATAAACTTTTTACTAAATAGAAAAAACTAAAATATGTAACTTTTTCTAAATAGAAAAAATAACATATTGATTTTTTTTACTTTTTAATACTTAATAGAAATAAAATACTACAAAAACAAATAACCTAATATTTAACACTATTAAGCATTAAAATTCTAATTAGAATTAAGTAAAAAAACAAACACCACCTTAGTTAATGGAAGAATTAATATGTGATATGCCTATAGAAAGGGAACTCACTAAATATTTCTCTACTTTTTTGGATAAAATTGTGGTTTGGTGATGGACATGATTGCAATTGCATAGTCAAAAGTAAATTGATACCATTAGTTCAATTATTAATAGCCTTTGGAATAAGAATTTAATTCCTATAGTAGGAATAAATGAATCTTGAAAGTTAATGCATTTGTAGGATTAATGTATATATGGACTTTTGAATTCTAGAACTGATTGTTTCCTATCAAGAATAAGCATATCTCTGACTTTTCCAATGAGAGAAATCACTAGAGATCTTATGCTATGTGCTGTCCTTTTAACTAACAAATAGAGGACTTTAGAAATCTCTACAAAGGTAAGAAAATAATATTGTATTACAAAACTTTACAAATGAAAGTCATCACTTCTCTATTTTAAGATGTTGAAGATCAAGCTTCAAAGGAATATTGTATGTGACCTTTAGAGGATGTTGCGCCTTCAAAATCTTGTGAGGTGATTTCTATTATGGGAAATGTGGCCTTTTCTTTTATTTTTAGATCATTCAAATCTTAAAAGGAATACCTTGAAGATATAAACTAAGGCAAAGATTAAATATACACTACTATAGAATTTCTTTACTTATATTGATTATAGAAGAAATCAAGAATTAATGATCTAAAAAAGAAAGAGTTAGGACAAGATGGCTTGATTAGGTAAGACACATGATTATGTCTACAAGAAGATATGATGAATTGCCAAGTTCTTAGAAGAAAATATAAATAAGAAGTGTGACATTATTGGAAGAGGGGAAGAAGAGAAATACATCCTGACATTTCACATGATTTGCAAAGATAAAATGATCATTATTTGAAGGTAAAAGCCCTCATAATATCCAACCCAATGATTGAAAATGAATAAGTTAAGGTATATAAGAATAAATAAAGTAAATATAGCATAATATTTTTTCTAAATAAAAGAAATATAGCATAATTTCTTTTTTTCATGAAGGAAAGTTTTAATACTTCAAAATCCTACAATTTCAAATTCTTTATTATTAAATCTATGTAGACTATGAGGAAGACTTTAGGGGAAAAAAAAATAATTAGCACTACAAGTCATACCATATGCATAAACTAACAATAACAATGAATCCATTCTCATTAAATCTTTTATTTTTTTTCACGAGTATTCTTTATATTTAATCATTATCATTGTCTCACATTATGATCGCTTATACAAAAATTTACCTATATTTTTTGTTTTTCATTATTATTAGTCCGAGTGATTACTTAAAAAAAAAAAAGCTAATAAGAAATTTTCCTTTGGAATTTAAAGAGAAATTCATAAGCCATTTTTAGCTTTAAATGAATGTGATCTATAGTAGTTTTATTGATTATGAAAACAATATTAAGTCCTTAAGTGCATTGTTATTTTTATGTTTGGTTGTCAAGAAAATGGAGAAGAACCTTCCCTCCAACTAAACATCATAACAACGTAATTAGTTATACTTGGCAATTAAAATAAAGTAATGACCATGGAAAAGTTGTATTCGGACTGAGAATGCGATTGATTTTCAAGCACCTAAATTTTAATGAAGTTGTGCTTTTAGGGTGATTTAATTAGAATTTTGTATTTTAAAAAATATTTTTGTTTACAAATCATCTTTTTCCTTGCACTTAAATTCTAACCCTAACTCATATTCTTTTGTCGATTTTATTTTTTTATTTTTGGATCTCAACAAAGGATGAACATAAGGAAAAAAAAAATGAGGAAAGGGAAAAATGGATTAGTGTTTTGAGTGGAAGGTAGAAGAGAAATGAAATTGTTTTTCCCCCCTTAATTTCAGGCTCATGATTGAAAGAATAAGCTTAAGATTCAAATAGAATCCCATTAAAAATAAAATTATTTTGTATTTTTTTTTCAAACACAAAATAAATATAATGTTTTGTTTCCAACACACACACACGTGTGTGTGTGTGTGTGTGTGTGTATGGGTTTTTAAATTACATTTGAGAATTATATAAAATAAATATAATGCGGAGACAACAAAAAAGAAGAAAAGAGTGACACATAAGTGTACTTAAGAAGGGTTCGGTTAAGGACATCCATAAATGAATAGGTAAGATAATTTTTTGTGGGTGGGTCATCTTAATAGAAAAGTCTCAAAGTCGATCGCGAAAACATTTAATGCAATGTGATAGACATTAAATGAGATTATGATGTGTGCAAAGAGCTTATTTCCAAATCAAAGAATTTATAATCATTATTTGATGGTTTAGTCATCAACATGGCGATCTCTCCTAATTGACCTATTTTCACCCTTTTAAATACCTACCAAAAGGCATTAACAAAAAAGTTAGAAGAAATAAAAGACTAATCTATCTCTTTCAATCTCTCTTCTACTAATTAAAGAATTTACAATCGTTATTTGACGGTTTAGCCATCAATATGGTGATCTCTCCTAATTGACCTATCTTCATTCCTTTAAATACCTATTAAAAGGCATTAGCGAAAAAGGTAGAAGAAAAATAAAAGACTAATCTATCCCTTTCAATCTCACATATGTTGCACCTTTTTTGTTCGACTCCATCCCATTTTAGTCAATCCCTATTCATCTCATGCAAATTGACTTCTTTGTCCATTCAACACGTATTTCCACTTACACAAACCATGAAAAGGATGCAACATATAAGATTATCCATTTTGATTCACATTTAGAATTTAAAATTTTTGTAAAATTTAAATTTTATTACGAATTTAGTTATCTTAAAAATTACTTTAGAATCAATCATGAATTTGTAAAAAGTCTATCTTAAGTTGGGATGACTTAAAATAGTTTTAGAACATTATAAAAGAATGGTGTCTATAAAAAGGAATTGCCTCACCAAGATATCTTCATCATGAAAACCTTCCCAAAATTCAATCTCATTTTCCTATCTCCTAATGTTATTTATTTATCCCATCTCTAGCTTTCTTCTTAACTTAGCAAATGTGTCCTTTTTGGCTCAAAATCAGTCATTTTCATTCTCATTCTATTATAGTTATGCAAAAAACAAAAACAAAAAAAACAATCAAATTCTTGATTCAGATTTCATTTCTAATTCTTGATTTTGTTTCCATTTCTAAGTCTTTCTTTTCATACTCTTGTCTTTCTTTCTCATTTCTTTCAACCCCTTATCTAATCCACCACTAGCTTTAGTACTTGGCTACATCTTCTCAATTAACCTATCATTAGCTTTAGTTTATTTGTAGCCAAGTGAGTGCATTGTCATTACATAACCTATCTCCAGCCATTAAATTTCAAATTTTCATCTTAAATGTTCAACTCATCACTCAAATAATAAAAAAGTCGGATGTTCTAACCATTCATATAATGTATATCATCATACCTCATATAAATAAAAAACAGATGAACATTATAATGTATATTATATATCATACCACATATGGTGTAATATGGAAAAAGCGGCTAGCACTTCCATCCATTTTTACATGGAAAAAGGGGGTGTTTATTTGATAAAAGTTTGTAATGCACTAATGGTGTTTAAATTGGTCTTTAGGGGAATAGTTGCATCCAAAGCTAATAATATATAGCAACCTACTATTGCATTCACCAACTAATCTATTATTTGGAACAAGAAGTATTACTTAGGACAATCCTTATTTATGTATAATCCACACAAACATGTCACTTCTTGTTCTTCTTTAGAACAACCCTAGTATTGGCAAGTCAAGTTGGGCATTGCACTTCTTTTATAAACTTGGAATCAAGTAACAAGGAGACTTCTTGATTAACTATCTTCCTTTTTTCTAATACTAACTTTCATATCTTTTAGTGAATAAGATCAAATTAAAGATCAATACTACATCGATGGACTGAAATAGATGGACCATTCCCTAATTGTTTTAGTACTCTTTTACCAACTTGATAACCTTCAACTTCTCTAATTATGGAAAACTTTTGCCATTGCAAATATTTCTAATTAACGGATATCCCATCAGGTTTACGATTTCCAACTCCTCAATAAGCAAAAAAGAGTATCTCCACTTCCTTGATGCCTATTGTAATTATTATAACTCACCCTTGCCAATGTCAAGTCTCTTAAAAGTGCCCTTTAAAGCATCGCTATAACATCTTGCATATAGTTGATCATCCATAATCTCCATAGCCCTTGAGTTGTAGGAAATAATAGCTTTTGGTGATAAGTTGAAGAAACGAACAACTTTCATGTGATGAATCCAAGTCCTCCTTGATAAAACATTTTATGAGAAAATCACATCTATCACGTAAAAAAAAAATATAAATAAATAAACATTGAATTTACTAGCCCAACACTGATCGGAAGGGTTACCTCCCCTTTGTGTTAACAAAATCACCATTAAGACCAACTAATAAACCATTATTAATGATTAACAAACTCATCGAGACGTCAATTCATGGATAAGTAGAAAGAATAGTATATCATCTTAATTTCTACAATCAATCATTGAACCTCATAATTAGCCACTAACAAAAGTTACAATTAAAGCATCACTATGACGTTAAGAAGCCTCATTCCCCTTAGGTTAAATACTAATTCTTTTAGTTTTGGTTGGTTGGACTTTAAATCTACTTCAGTGATATAGTCAAGATTCATCATCCAACAATTCTGATTCCACTAGTAAAGAACATAACATACCTTTGATTTTTAATTAATGCCCTCCTACACTTTGTTGAACATGTCAAGTTTATGCATTTCCCATTCTATTCCCATGGATGTAATGATATACACAATCATCATCATCATCATCATCTTGGAATCTTACAACTGAAGTAATTTCTAAAAAAGTTTCTAATAAGGGACATTTAATTTGGAATGTGAAAAAATAAGGCCCTTCTAAATATTAAAGAAAAAAGAGAAAGTGATGCATTTTATTTGAAAATTATTTTAAAATTTTCATTTTTTATTTCTATTTTTTTAAATATATATTCTTTTTTCTTGGGAATGTAATTTTAATATTTAAGTAACCTACTCAATTTTTTTAATGTACAAAGAAAAAGAAGGATAAATAATAAAAAAAAACATTAGAAAAATGGTAATAAAAAAAGGTGTTTTTTTTATATGTCTAAAATTGATATTGCATTAAAAAAAATCAAAAAACTAAATTAATACTTGACAAATGGAAAGTAAGTGTTTCGTTTATTCTTTATAATTAAAAAAATAAAAAATAAATAAATAGGAGTTTTCTAGTTTTTCAAAAGATTACTTCTCAATTTATGTCATGTTTCTAAGAATGTCTAGTTGTTTTGTACCTTGATTTCATTTCTTTTTTATACCTTGAAAATGATTCATTATTTTGTACTAATATTATCTTGCTTTGTACCTCAAATCTTTTTTGTTTTTATATCTTGAAAATGATTGGTTATTTTGTACCAATATTATCCTACTTTGTACCTCAATCTTTTTTCTTTTTATACTTTGAAAATGATTGGTTATTTTGCACCAATATTATTCTATTTTGCATTTCAATTTTTTTTTCCTTTTTCAATCTTGATCTTATGTATTTGTACTTTTAATCTCATATATTTGCACTCTCATTAATTCACAAATTTGGTATAGTATCAAATTGACAATATAGCTTTTACGAAAAAAAATCTAAGATATTGAATCAGTACCTTTTGAAATTTCAATGTGTGTTGTTCAAAGTGTATAATAAAAGATAAACTCTTAAATGAGTGTACAAAAATATGACATAGATAAATGTACGTATAAAGAAATAAGGCAACATATGAGGAATCGGACAATAAGATGTTAATGTAAATTAATGAAACTCAAATTACAGATATAACATCACCTAATTTATGAAGTTTTTCGGTAGATATCAGATCATTACTATTGACAAACCTTATATATATCAAGGGTCTTATCATGATATCGAATTAGTACCTATTGAAAAAATACGATCAATTAGATGATATAATACAAGCAACTTAAGTCTTATTATTTTATACCAGATATAATCTTATTATATATATCTTCATCGCATCTTATAACCTCATTTATTCATATTAAGTTTTCTTTAATTATATCTCAGTGTCGTTTATTTGTATATGATGTAAAATGTTTATATATTTGTTGATCAATTTATGTTTTCAACGGTGTGGATTCTAAGTTGGATGAGTCTATTCTAAGAATTTTCCATATATTAAGAAAGAAAATATAGGAATGGGAATCCAAACATTTTAAGATGTAGTGAGAACAAAATCCATGTAAGTGCCAAGGGAAATGGAGAGAAGGAAAGGAAAAGAGATTGTCAGGGAGTGGAAACAGATTCCAAGAGAAGTGATAAGCCATTCTACTTATCATAGCACTCTGACTCAGACAGCTACCAAGCACTCCTATTATTATTATTATAATAATAATAATATGATAATATCACGATCTCTTTTTTTTTTTTTAATTATTTTAGTGCTTTTTAGAAATATGTATATTTTAAATAAAGCAAATGTGTACTAGGATCCGTGACGTGTCTAAATGGGAATCAAACTTTTTTCTTTATGACACTTTTGCCCTTCTAGGCGACACATGCCTTTATCACTTTCCTAGGGTTGATGAAAAGACATTAATGCCCTTGTAGTATGTTTAAAAGAATTAAAAAAATACTATAAATAATTTTTTATTTTTAAAATTTTATTAAATATGTGATTTTTCTTTAAAAATAATTTTTTATATAAATAATATTTTTTAAATGAATTTTTTCCTTATTTTTACTAAATAATTCAAAAATAGTGATAAAAAATAAAATAAATTTTATTTATTTTATTTTCTTATGATAAATTAAAGTGGTTTGCTTTATATTAATATATAATAAAAACTAAAAAGGCTTTTACTTTTTTATATATAAAAAAAATAAAAAATAAAATCATTCAAAAAAGTGGTGTGAAGGGGCTATCATTATTCCTATATAAAGTCATGTCACATCACTCATAAAAGTATAACATGGACCACATTATGTATATGTCCTATTTACTACTTTAAATATATATATATATATATATATATATAATAAAATAAAAACATTTAATTTTATAAAAAAAAATTATGTAATATGCCATTCTCGTTATAAGAAATCTATAAATCTAAAAAACAACCTTATTTTTTGAATTTATTGATTAAAATGATGGAATAATCTTATCACTTTACATAAATATCTATAATTATTTCAAGTATTTATATTTATATTTTAAAAAAATGATTTTTTTTTTTTAAAGAAGATATTTTAATTAAAATATGATGAAAAGAGGATGAAGAGTTAGATTTTTAAATTTGGGTTTTCAATGGTCTTTTTTTTGTATTTTATAACAAGATGACATGAAAAAAATAGTAAAACATATTCTTAAAATAGTTTTTTTTTTAATTCTCAAAATAGTTTAATAAAAACAAAAAAAAAAAAGTATTTGTTAATATTACTCAATTCTTAAGGAAAAGTTGACCCCGATACCCTAACATCTCTTGGGCAAACAACCACATAAATATCTAAGCAAGTTGACCCGATACCCTAGCATCTCTTAGGCAAACAAACATAGGAATATCTAAACCTTAAAACTCTTGATTCAATTTGTCCCATCATTTGACACCCAATTATCTTGAAAGATAATGGGGGAAAAGATAAGGTTGCTCTTACTTTTGATTAACAAAATCATATTGTCATATTGATTATATGATGCCATTAATGAATCTATAGTATTTAGATAAATATTTATTTTCTCAGGAATTTCTCTTTTTTCTATATCTTCATAAATCTCGAAAGAAATGTTACTTTTAGGAAATACTCAATTTTTTCGTGATGTATTTTTGAAGAAGAATTGTCTTGAAAGTATTTGTAAAATTTTTTTATTGATACAAGAACTTTTGATTAAATTTACCCCATCATTTGACACTAGAAAGTCTATAAAGTCGATGAAAACTAAGAATCCTAAAATTATTTTTAAAAACTAAAAAAAAAAAAAAAAACCCTCATCATTTATCTACTTTCATGTATTTGATTCCCACTTTTATTATTTTTTTTCCTTTTGAAAATTAAAAAGAAAAAAAATCTTAAAGAATTTGATGGATATTGGCATTTGAGCCATTCCACAACCATATGCCCATTGAAAGTACCAAATCATGGAAGGGGATCCAAAATTTCAAGAATGGGGTGTTTCCAATTTTCCTTTTTTTTTTTCTAAATATTTTTAAAAATTATTAATTTTTTTCTTAAGTAGAAGACAAGTCATTTGTTTGACCTTGTAAACTTGCAATAACTTATTGACAAGTTTGGATAGATAAATGGTCCCACTCCACCTTTCTTATTGAGTGTCAAAACATTTTCTTTTTGGACCCATTTGTTGTGTTTCTTTTTTCAAAATTTGCAGTTTGGTGAAAATGACTTGAGAGCAACATGTGAACCAATCTTCCACACATTTCTTAAATATAAATAAATAAATAAATAAATAAAATATATTTTTTGCATAATTGGCATCCCATGTCCAATTTTTTTATATTTTAAATTTATATAATTATGTTTTAAATTTATATAAGGATAATTATGTTGTATGACTATAAGGTAGCTATAAAACAAATGTTGAAGTAAATATGCTTAAAAAATGATAAATATTCCCTCAAAATATAAATAAATATGTTTCTTTTGTTTCTTTTCTCTATGTGGGTATATAGAATAATTTACAAAATATTTATTAAAAAATTAACATCTTTTATATCCTTTAGACTCACATTATTAGAAACATTAAAAGATAATTATCCCTATATTTATTATCTAAAAAATGTAAGTGTTTGTTTGACCGCAATTTCCAAAAACAACTTTCCATTAACTATAATAAAAATATATATTTGATAAAAAATAAACATTTTTTGTTTTTCTATTGTTAAAAGTCGAAAACATGATGTTTTCAATTAAAGTCCCTAGGACTCTCCATGGGGACCTTAACCTAGGGGTGTTGACTGCTCTGCAACAAACTCTAACCTTAGAGGTGTTGACCCAACTAATTGAAACCTCCGAGTGTTGATCACTCCACAACAACCCATCATTAACTTTTGTTTTACAAAATACTAGAAAACAATTTTTAAAAACCGGTCTTAAAAATTATTTTTCAAAATTATGTTAAAAACAGTTATCAAATAAACCATAATATTAATTTTTTTTTTTTTAATGCCGAATGAGGTGAATTGATGGTTGAAATCACTTCTAATGAATAAATAAAATATGAACCTATTTTTTTTTTCTTTTAATGAAAGCTTCAAATAACCTTCATCATATATATATATATATATATATGTATATAACGTTAGTTGGCTATTTATTGAGTGAAAACAACACCATGGTTGTCTATAATGTGATGTTTGATATGGATGATTTTTTTAATTTTTATTTCATAATCATTAGGGTTTTGAATATGTGGTGGCTAACTATTTCATAAAACAAGAAAATAAATGTGTCTAAAAAAGTTTGGTTATGTCTAAATCATATGATATTTTCTTTGATGTAGTTTGTCATTATTGATTCAATTGATGTAGACCCATGATTTTTATAGCTTATGAAATTGATTAAAGAAAATATCTTCATGATTGGATATAATGTTATAAATTTGAATTTATGAAGAAGTGACTCATAAAATTAATTAATGGAAAATAATATTTTAAAAATAAATAAATATGATTTTCTATTTTTCAAGGGCAATTGTCTCTTTAGTAATAATTTATGGAAAGAAATTTGGAAAAACAAATAAATGGGGATTGTGTGATTTAAATCCTATTAAAATGGAAAGAAGATGAGAAGAAGGCAAAAAAAGACAATACGAAATATAAGATTTGTTTGAGAATATTTTTTTAAGAAGTTTAAGATATTTTAAAAAACTGAAATCTTTTGAAAATTTGAAATGTTTTAAACTTGTTTTATATATTTTAAGATGTTTTTATATAAATAAATTTTATATATAGTATTATTTTTAATTATTTTTTATATTTATATAATTATTTTTAAGATAGAATCATAACAAATTAAAAATCAATTGAAAATAATTAAAATATGTTATAAAAACATAAATGATAAGAAATTTAAGATTTGCTTGAGAATATTTTTTAAACAGTTCTAGATATTTTCTAAAATATAATTTTTTTTGAAAACTTGAAATGTTTTTAACTTATTTTTCGTATTTTTAAATATTTTTTATGTAAATAACTTTCACATATATAATATTATTTTCAATTATATTTCATATTTATACAATTATATTTAAAAAAATAATTAAAATATGTTATAAAAAATATTATATTCCATAATAATTCTTAAAAAGGGTTTTGGAAATAATTGACAATTAAACATAAAATTGTAAATGAACAAAGATGGATACAAATAGTATTCATTGGCAATAAATAATGACAAAATGTACTTAATTTTACATAAGAATAAAACCCTATTAGTTTAACAAATATAAAAAAAGAGTGAAGAAAAAAAGGTATTCCACTATTTACTTATTATTTTTTTTTTCAAAAATATACTATTAAAAAATGCTCTTAATTTTATACAAGAAGACGACACAATCAAAGATACCGCAAAACCTTCTTAATTCTAAATAAATTTATATTTTATACAATTTCATGATGATAATGTTTGGTTTTTTTGTAGGCTACTAAAATTTGAGATATTTTGTTTAAAATTTAAAGTTTAAATATTATTTTTATTCAAATTTGAAATAGACTTGTATCTATTAAGATTATTACTAAATTTGTTAATAAAAATAAGAAAAAATGAATGTTAAATTAAGATACAAATAAATGAGACTAATTTTATCTCCTAATAATCTTTTAACATCCAAAATAATCAAGGTTTTATCGTAAATGATTTTAAAATCATTATTTTCAATTCCTATTTTTAAAATTATTGATTTCAAAAATAAAATTTTGTTTCAACGTAAAATATTTTTTAAAATATTGTTTTCAAAATAAATTCTTTAAAAACCACTTTCTTATTAAAAATAGAAAATTATTTTATGTTTTTTTAAAGTAAAGTTTCTAATTGGGTCCAAATAATTTTTTAAAATTAAGCATTTTCTAAGAAAAGAAAAAAAAAAAAGAAGGAAAAAGGGCAAGATGGGAAGAAAAGGGAGAGAGAATAGGGTAGTTGAAAAGAGTGAAGGGGTAAAAGTGGAAAAAAGGAAAAGAATGAAAACAGAAGCACTGAACTGACTGCCGACCTAATGGGCTCATATTCCAAGAAACTACTGTTCATGGACACATCAAAAGCTAGAGAGAGAAAGTAGAGAGAGAGGGAGACGGAGCCAATAGTAAAAAAGCAACAGTATATAGAATAGTCGCTGTGCAGAGATGTAGGGTTTTTTCCCATTTGCTTTCAAATAACATCAGCGCACCCAAGCGGTGGATTTGTAGAGAGAGAAAGGGGGAGAAAAGCAAGGGAAAGCTACCAAAACCACCATCACAAAAACCTAGTCCTAGGGTGTCCTATAAAGAGAGAAAAAGCGAGAATTCATTTATATATATATATGCGTAAGATACAGTGAGAGAAGGATTGGGTGCAGAGGTGAAAGAGAGAGAAAGAGAGAGGGGCAAAGGAAAGCGGTGGAGAGAGCAAAAACCCGGTTGGGAAAAAGGGTTTTTAGAGAGAGGGAACCAGGCAGGAAAAGGGATTTTAGGAAGAGGAGGGAGCCCGGGCCGAGAAGAGGGATTTTAGCGAGCGAGGAGGGGGCCCAGATAGAAAGAAAGGGTTTTTGGAGAGAGAAGGAGGCGACCCAGATTGAAATTCAGGGGCTTTGGAGAGAAAAAGAGGGTTGTTGAGGTGAAAGGGAAAGAGGGGCTGCTGAAAAACCCTAACCCTAGAAATGGAGTTTCGTCAGTAAGGTTTTGTGTTTCTGCTTTTGTTCTCTCAACGTTATAATCTAGTTTGGCTCAAGAGGAAGAACATGAAACCTACATTTATATGGTAAAATTTTATGTTGTGAAATGAAGCCTGGAACTTGCTATATGGTTGTACTCCAGGCTGAAAATTTTTAGGGTTTTAGTTAGGGTTTTCTGTTATCCTGATTTTGGCAAATTAGGGTTTTGCATGATTTCGGTGAAGTGAAGAGCTTTCCTTGTATTGATTTGAAATTTGAACGAGTTATTGAGGGCCGTTCGTATTTATGTGTAAGTTGGTTTATTGAATGCGGTGTTTGACGAATGATTTGAGGCATACACCTGAGAATTTCACTGTATTAATGCCTCCGATATAGAACTGAAGAACTAGGTTTTGGGTGTTTTACATTTCATCACATTCGTGAAGTAGTTCCACCCGAAAGGTTTTTCGGGCCAAATCCAGATTGCTGTGGGTTTAATATCAGATCTTTGAGCTGGAGCGATTAGGGGTACCGGGGACGATGTCGTCGCTGAGTAGGGAACTGGTATTTTTAATATTACAGTTCTTGGACGAGGAGAAGTTCAAGGAAACTGTTCATAAGTAAGTTTGCTGTACGTTGGTTGGATGATTTATCTAATTGTCCGATTGGTTACTGCGATAATTGAGGAAAAGAAATAACAAAGAAAGGCATATATATATGTGTGTGTGTGTGTGTGTATAATCTTCTGCATTTTGGTGGGCTTGATTTGGAAAATTCTGCAAATGAAATATTTGCATTATGTTCAGTTGAGTGGAAGTCCCCTAAATAATTGAAGGCTAAGGTTTGAAATTTCAATTATGTTTCCTTTCCTCTCTTGTCTCGGAGACCAAACGGAGAATTAAGTGATTGAGCTTAGATTAGTAATAACTGCTTTTGATAAGTTTGTATTTTATGATTTCTGAATTTTTAGGTTAGAGCAGGAGTCTGGGTTTTTCTTCAATATGAAACATTTTGAAGATCAAGTTCAGGCAGGTGAATGGGATGAAGTAGAGCGGTATTTATGTGGATTCACAAAGGTCGAAGACAATCGGTATTCAATGAAGATTTTCTTTGAGATTAGGAAGCAAAAGTATTTGGAAGCTCTTGATAGGTGAGTTTTTATTCCATCGCAATAGGTTTTCCATTTATGAACTTCCAGTTGTAATAAGCAAATGTGGTGTTCTAGCTGCCTGCTTTGTGCCAAAACTCTCTTCCAACTGTTATGGTGAGGATGGAGGCCATTTTGTTTGAATTTAAATGCTCAGGCACTTGAGAAATCTATGGGAATACATTGGATATTGTACTTTGAATTGAAAGGAATGATGCCGAGTCATGTTGGTTGGTTATAGCCTTATAGGCTTTGGTGTATTGGTGTATATGCATTGTTTGATTTAGAAATCTGAGTATTTAATTTTTTGTTTTTTGCATTTGTTCATGTGTATGGTATTTGATAATCTGTTGTTTTGATTCTTGTTATCAGGCAGGACCGAGCAAAGGCTGTTGAGATTCTTGTCAAAGACCTTAAGGTTTTTGCATCTTTCAATGAAGAGCTATTTAAGGAAATTACCCAATTGCTTACTCTTGAGAACTTTAGGTATGCAATCTTGGTCCTCCAGGAATTCGTTTGGGTGGTATTATGATTGGTCCTAATATCTTTAGTCACTTTCTCTTGAAAGTTTTTGGTACCTATTTGCGTATTGCCCTTTGTGAATTGTGATAATCTGCATTTAATGTTTTCCTTTTCTTTGGTTGTATTGTGTGCGCCATCAGGCAAAACGAGCAGCTCTCAAAGTACGGGGACACAAAATCAGCTCGTGGTATTATGCTTATAGAACTTAAAAAGCTTATTGAGGCAAATCCACTGTTCCGTGACAAGCTTACTTTTCCAGCTTTCAAAGCTTCACGACTTAGGACCTTGATAAACCAGAGGTGATTCCTATTTACATTCTTCAGATTTTGTCCGTTTAGACCAGTTACACTGCCATCTAACAGAATTCTGGATGCCGATTGTAACTTGTTATATAGTTCTGCATCCCACATTCGCTCACTTCCTCTCTCTTATTCTCTCTTTAGGCTGATTCTTGTAGTCAACTTATAAATACAACTAATACCATGGAATTTTCATGTGTAGCCAATACTAGTTCTTGTTTGATTAAAGTTGTTACTTTTGATGTGATTCCTCTCTTTCAATATTTCAGTCTGAATTGGCAACATCAGCTTTGCAAGAATCCTCGTTCTAACCCTGATATCAAAACACTCTTCACTGATCATGCATGCACTCCTACTAATGGAGCTCGTCCTCCTCCTCCCACAAATAATCCCCTTGTGGGACCCATTCCCAAAGCTGGGGCATTTCCTCCTATTGGTGCCCATAATGTAAGTAATTTACATCTATAAATTTGTAAACAGATCTTGCAGTTCCTGGGAATAATACTTAACTCACCTTGCTATGCAGCCCTTTCAGCCTGTTGTTTCCCCATCTCCTGGTGCTATTGCTGGTTGGATGTCAAGCACCAATCCGTCCTTGCCTCATGCTGCAGTGGCAGCAGGTCCCCCAAGCCTTGTGCAGCCTTCTACTGCAGGTGGGAATGTTGGTAACTATCTACTTCTGGCTCTGGTTTGTAATACTTTTAGATTTCTGCTGAGTTACAAACTTTGGTGAAACTAATTGGTTTTATAATTTTAATTATTTTTTATTCTTACAGCTGCATTCTTAAAACACCAAAGGACCCCTACAGGTGTTACAGGGATGGATTATCAATCTGGTGATTCTGAGCACTTGATGAAGCGAATTCGCACTGGTCAATCTGATGAGGTGGAAATGACCGATTCTTTTTGCAAGCTGCACATTTATATGGGCTAGCTGTTATAAATACTGTTTTGCTTTCATATTGGGTGGTTGTTTTATTATCTCACTTCTTTTCTTTTTTCGACAAAATTTAAATGATACTCTGTTGTTTTGTTGGTATCCCATCTCTAGTGCAGCTCTAAAAATTTCATTTTCTTTATCTTTTTCTTATTGCACTTACAAAACTTAAGAAAATACATAACTATGGTTTTGTAGGTGTCATTTTCTGGTGTGGCTCATGCACCCAATGTCTATTCGCAAGATGATCTTCCAAAATCTGTTGTGCGAACCATTACTCAAGGATCCAATGTCATGAGCATGGACTTTCATCCACAACAACAAACTGTCCTTCTAGGTTGAAACTCGAATGATATTCTGTTCATTATTGCTTTTGATTTTTTTTCCCTCAGTTTTTATAGTTAAAAATTTTGTTGGTCTTTAACTGCAGTTGGGACAAATGTTGGTGACATTAGCCTTTGGGAAGTCGGATCCCGGGAAAGGTTGGCGCATAAACCTTTCAAGGTCTGGGATATCTCAGCCTGTTCGATGCCATTGCAGGTATTTTCATACAAATTCATTGGATATGCTATTAGATTCTACTGTACAAACCTCATATTTTGCCTTCAATATTTAAAATTTCTTTTTAATTGTCCCCTTAGTCCTTACTGGTCACCCTCTTTATGATCCTCCCCCATCTCACTGTTAACTCTTATAATTATGTAGGTTCTAGCTACATCACCTGATTCATTTGGTCTTCTGTCCGAGACTCATTGCTTGATATAAGAATGTAGATTAAGGATAGATAATAGTATTGAAAATCTGTTACTACCTTACTGTAAGCTGATCTTGTCTTTAACTGGTCTTGATTTTATTCTCAGACAGCATTGTTGAAAGATGCCACAATCTCTGTCAATCGATGCGTATGGGGGCCTGATGGACTTATACTTGGTACTTATGAAAAGTTTCTTGTATTATCACTGAGCTTAATTTCATTAGCTTATATGCTTATTCTGTTAGACAATATTTTTTGACTGTTTAGTTACATTTTGCATCTTCTAGGTGTTGCATTTTCCAAACATATTGTTCAGATATACACTTACAATCCGGCTGGAGAACTAAGACAGCATCTAGAAGTGAGTTCTTTGCCATGAATTTTGTCTTCTTCCCTGGCAATGAGATAGGTTTTAGTTACTGACATGATTATATCCTTCAGATTGATGCTCATATTGGTGGTGTTAATGATGTTGCTTTTGCTCATCCCAACAAGCAATTGTGCATTGTCACATGTGGTGATGATAAGACAATAAAGGTATAAACTCTCTTAACTTGATGTACACTGTTGACCCATTCTCTGATAGTTAAGCTTTGGGGGCTATTGGCAGTCCAATGTGGTATTGAAGGTTTGCCTAGAAGTTCCGTTTGAATCTCCTTGCAAACATTCATTTCTTTGCCAGTTGTTAGTTTACTGTCTCCACATGTGGGAGGTGGTCTCACATTCTAGGGGTTGTTAGTTTGATATACACTGTTTGCCTATTCCTTAACAGCTGAAGCTTTTTAATGCTTGTGAGGACTAGATATTATTTTGTGAAAAGGAAAATTGGTTTTTCTCAATGTATTTCCTTCTGCATTAGGTATGGGATGCTCAAACTGGACGCAGGCTGTATACATTTGAAGGCCATGAAGCTCCTGTATATTCAGTCTGCCCTCATTATAAAGAAAATATTCAGGTGAGTTCTCTTTAGAAGTAAATATTAGCTTTATATTTGTTTTTTAGCACATCGATGTGTTAACATTTGATACAAGGGCTAATAGTGCAAGTTTTCAGCTGTTTGATTAGCTACTTATATCGTCATATGCCCTGTTATTTTGTTAATGTGTTCTGCTAGTTTAAATGGTGCTATTTCCAAATGGGTTGGACCCAATTGGTAATTGTTCCCATCCTTTGACGTGAGAGTTCTCTGATTAAAAGGTCACAGGTGAATGGGAAATATTTTATTTTGAGGTGGAAATCATCTTATTAATGCTGCTCAGGTGGGCTTTTTACATCATGCCCAAGTGAAAAGGTCAACATCATCATATTACTGCAAAATTATGAAAGAAAGGCAATATGACCTGTGGACTCAAATATATCTGTCCATGGTTGGTTTGATAGATATCTTCGTTTAATCTTCTGCTTAAATCTAATCTTCTTAATTGCATTGGAAAGGATGGGTGTCTTCTTTATTTTTAGAGAGAAGCTGCTGATCAAAGGGAGGCTTTCTTGATAAACTCAACTCCTTTTGGTCACGTTGTTTTGAATAGCCTAACCTTTGCTCGGGGCTCATATGTATATATATATATATATATATTACCTTCTCTTTCTTGTGATGTGTGGAATTTACTATTTTGAGTCTGTTGGTTGAATGATTCATATGTTTTAAGAACTATGGGGCCTGTAAGATATATCACCTATTAGAATTACAACATTTGTTTTTTTGGTTTCTTGGCTGAGGCTATCTGATCATGTTGATCTTAGCTGTTGAAAATGAGCTGCCATAAAATGTAGCATAATATGGTCTTAGCAAATGGGATATTGCAAAGGGTTATATGGTATTCATCATGTCCAATTTCATTTATCCAACTCACTTTTCCTTTGTCTGCAGTTTATTTTTTCTACTGCCATAGATGGGAAGATTAAAGCTTGGCTATATGATTGCTTGGGATCTAGAGTAGACTATGATGCTCCTGGACATTGGTGTACCATGATGGCCTATAGTGCGGATGGAACAAGGTGAAGCTTTTTAACTCTTCCAGCCCCCAGGGATATTAAATGAATTGATTTATGAAGAAATTTGACATTTGAATTAATTGATTGTATTTCTATGTTTGTACTTTATTATGTGAAAATATCCTACATGTGGTGGCATCGGAATTATTCTGGTACTAGTGATGTATATAATTTGTGGCTTTATCTGTTTCACTCTTTGTATACTGAAATGCCCTGAAGCATCATGTGGCACTGAAAACTATTTGTTACTAATGATTTTATTTGATGGTGTTTTGGGGGGTTATCTACCTAATTGCTTTTGCATATGACATCAGCCATATTAGATGGTCTATCATGCAATTTTTTGTTATTAGTCTTGTATTCTTCTTCTTTTTAGTTTTAATTTATATAGTTATTAGAATCTTGTATTGTTTTCCAGGCTTTTCTCTTGTGGAACAAGTAAAGAAGGTGAATCTCACCTAGTTGAATGGAATGAGAGTGAAGGAGCTATTAAACGGACATATTTAGGTTTTAGGAAACGATCTTTAGGTGTGGTCCAGTTTGACACAACTAGAAACCGGTTCTTAGCTGCTGGTGATGAATTTCAGATTAAGTTCTGGGATATGGATAATACCAACATATTGACAGCTGTGGAGGCAGAAGGCGGGTTGCCTGTTAGTATTTGCTCCTCTCTAGTTATTTATTTTTTTACTATTTGAACTAGGTTTCTTGTCAAAGATTAGAGAAGCCATTGTTTTCTTCTCATGCAATTTTACTCCTTGCAGGCAAGCCCTAGACTGCGATTCAATAAGGAAGGGTCATTGTTGGCGGTCACAACAAGTGAAAATGGAATTAAAATTTTGGCCAACAATGATGGCCTGCGCTTGACAAGGATGTTAGAGAGTAGGCCTATGGAGGGACATCGGGGTCCTTCTGAACCCATCAATTCTAAGGTAATATCTTATAGTTTTTTTTTATAATATCTTGGGACTCAAGAATGAATGCTAACAAGAAAACCACCTAGTCCCTTTTTACATCTAACTTTAACCTGCTTGAAGAAAAATTATGGAAATCCTCATTGCAACACCTGATTGTAACTATTGTGAGTTCAAATTTCATAGTGCTAATTTATAACACTTTCAAAGGAACTTAAGGTAAAAAATGTAAGCTAAAGAAATTTTAAGTATGTGAAATGATCAATAGAATACATGTAGTATTATATGCTGAGAGATTTGTGATGGGCATCTACCGTTGACCCTTTTGACTATTATTATTTTGTAAATTTGTTATCTCTGTTGATTTGTAATTATTTGAGAAACTAGCTTGGTTCTGTGATAGATGATTAGTAATTATCAACTATTGGAATAAAACTATTTTTGTTTCTGCTAAAAAAAAAAAAAAATGGAACAAAACTATGTTATCCATCCCAAATATTACTATATAGTTAATGATTTCTTTTGAACAAGCCTGTTATATTATCAATTATGAGCATTGAGGCCTATCAAAAAAAGAATTTTTTATTTATTTTTTATTTTTTTTATCAATTATTAGCATAGAGATACAAGTATGTATACGTATATCTGTGTTTATATTTGCTTATTTATTCACCATGAAAAGTTAGTAGTGAAAAAAAATATATTTCTCAAACTTAGCAATCCTAGCAGTGAAACTTGTTCAGTCAAATCAATTGGGTGAGCTTTTGTTAAAAATAAAAAAAATCAAATCAAATCAATTGGGTGAGCCAATTATCTTATAATCACGGAAACTAATATTTACAAAGATTTACAAGAATGAGCCATAAAACCAATATGATAGACTAACTTGGAGAAATTGTTGCCCCAGATTTTGACCTTAAGTTATCCTTATGTAGACTATGAGAAGAATTATAGCATTAAAAGTTCAACAAGTTCAGCTTTTGGTTGTGATGGACATCATAAGCTTCTGTGTCCCTTGGAAATATATACATTGAAATAGTAGGTACACTGATATAGATGTACAGAGTCATCTTTTGCCATAGGGAGTTTTATGCTTCCAAGGAATTATTTTTCTTTAACAAAAATATTAATAATTTTGTTAGTTAATAAATTTGGTGACTCCTACAATTAATTAGAGTTGACGGATTTTTCCCTTAATCTTTAAATCCTACTATGACGTCATTTCTTTGATGCATTTTTTATTTTTTATTTTGCTAATATATATATATATATATATATATATATATATATATATATATATATATATATATATATATATTTGTATAGATTTTTTTTAACATCAATCTTGTTTGGCACTATTTCAACTTTTCTTTGTAGCCTCTGATTGTTAATGCACTGGGACCAGCAGCCAATGTTTCTGCTGCAATGTCTCCTAGTCTGGAACGCTCTGATAGGATCCAACCTGCCGTGTCAATTAACAATCTTGTAAGTTCAGTTTTTCAAGTTGCACGTAGTTGTTACTGCCAGCTAGGTTCTGATGTTTATGTTGCATGTTCTGCAGGCTACCATGGATAGCAGTCGGCTTGTTGATGTTAAACCGAAGATTTCAGATGATCTAGAGAAGATTAAGAGCTGGAAGATTCCTGACATTGTGGATCAATCTCAATTGAAGGCTCTACGGTTACCAGATCCAGTGACAACAGGCAAGGTAGGTGGTGCTCAAAGTAATACAAAGGGTTTCTGAACTTATCAACAATGCTTGATCAGGAAAGAGAAGTAATATTTTTTAAAAGAACAAAATTTTCTTATATTGAAAGAGGTTTTTTCCTTTGAGATCACAGATACTATGAATTTTGTTTTTGAATGTATTTTGATTTAATAAAATTTAATCCATTCTTGCCCTGATATTTCCCAAGATAAAGGAAGTTCATGACATCAGTTTGAGACTTCATATCTAGTATGGTTTTGACATGTGTCTTTGCATGTGAATGCATCTTTAACTTGTTGCCTAAAATTGAGGGCGGGAATCATAAATTGTAGGTTGTGAGGCTGATCTACACTAACTCAGGACTAGCTCTATTAGCCCTTATCTCCAATGCTGTTCACAAACTTTGGAAATGGCAGCGTTCCGAAAGGAATCCGCTGGGAAAGGTTTGCGTTTTGTTGTTTCATTTGCTCTTCTTCCTCCTCTCACTTTTGCTGTTCTATTTTTAACGGGTTTCTACTGCATAATTTTCAGTCTACTGCATATGTTGTGCCACAATTGTGGCAACCTGCCAATGGAACTCTCATGACCAATGACACAGGCGACAATAACCCAACTGAAGAGTCAGCTGCATGCATTGCTTTATCAAAAAATGATTCCTATGTCATGTCTGCATCTGGTGGGAAGGTGTCTTTGTTCAACATGATGACATTTAAGGTCTGTTGTCTTCCTGCTTCTCTGGAGTTCATTTCTTTTCTTCACCAGAATTCACTCTAGCCATTTGGTATGCGCATAATTATTTAAGCTTTTCCGTATAACTCAATTAGCATGCTCACTGCTTCTCAGGTCATGACGACATTCATGTCACCACCTCCTGCAGCCACTTTTTTGGCTTTCCATCCTCAAGATAATAATATCATTGCCATAGGAATGGAGGATTCTACAATTCAAATATATAATGTCAGAGTTGATGAGGTGAAGCATTGTTTTTGTTGATTAATTTTTCCTGTGTTTTTAATTGTTAAAGTCAAATTCTATCTTCAAGTGGAATGATGATGTCTTGCATATGCTTTTTGCATCAGCTCATGCTCATTCTTTATAATCATGTATTGGTTATGTGAAGTTTCTGAAGTTTGAAGATAATCAGTTTTAATTTAGAATTGTTTAACATTATAGTGTTTTCCTATTGCCATTGCAGACTATAAATTATTTTGGAATGTCAAGAGTATTTATCTATTTGGATCAATCTGATCTTTATTTTTATTTATTTTTTCTTTTGAATATGAGAAAATCTTGATCATTTGAACAAATATTGGTCAATAAGAATAGGGCTGCACCGGTGGTTGTCACTCATTTCAGGCACTCTATGAGAACTCTTAAAGTTCTTTAAGCACTTTACACTACCTATTAGTTAGTGATTTTAAAGTTTTTGTATAATTTGCTCAGTTCTGAAAACGCACTGAACTTTCTTTGGATCATGTTGGCAGGTCAAAACAAAACTCAAGGGTCACCAGAAACGAGTAACCGGACTTGCGTTTTCCCAAATTCTTAATTGCCTGGTATCTTCTGGGGCTGATGCCCAGGTCAGTAGCTAATATATATTTGAGTATGATTATATTTTTGTAAGTCCTCGCCCTTGCCATCAGCCATAAGGAAGTGCTGTAAATATTATATACAACTTAATGCTCTGACTCTGTTTACTTAGAGAGAATACCTTCCCCTGGTGTGGGCATCAAGCATCTGAAAAATTTTATGTACTGCTTTCATATTTATACCTCTCCTGGCTTGTCTATAGATGGAAATCTAGATGCATAGGTAGTATCTGGACAATTATGAGAAAGACTGATTATTTTTCCCACAAGCCTATGGCTGAACCCTTAAGTGCTGCATCAACAAGGGTTGGGAAATTTAAAGAATTTTGTTCTAACCCTTGCAGTATCTTGAGGTGCCCCTCCTTGAGCCTTGCCCTGATTTGAACCTTAAAGCCATCAAATTCTATCATTGATGAGCCATGGAGGCTCAATTAAACTATCAAATGGATCACTGATATCATTCTTGGGCTGAAATTTGTTCTTATGATTCCAAGATTACCTTAGTTGTGTTTTCTCTTGTTGAACATGGTTGCATGTCACACATGCTTTTATGGCATAAAAAGTGGTTCATACTAATGTGCCTGTGTTTTTTGCTTACAATGTAATTGAGAGTAGACATTCACAAAACTAAACAAGTGATGACACTGGCAGCAAGAGGTGTGTGTTAAGGTGCTGAAGGCCTAGTATGATATCGGTGAAGTGTGTTGCACACTTGAATTGAAACATGGTGGTGGTTAGTGGATCTGGATCATTGATAAAAAAATAGTGGAGATGAGACACTGGCATTTTTATTATTTGCCTAAGCAATTAGTCAATTTCCAGGAATTAATTTTTAGCTGTATAATACTTATTTTGATTTGATGAATTGGGTTGCAGTTGTGTGTGTGGAGCATTGATGGATGGGAAAAAAGGAAATCGAGGTTTATACAAGCTCCAGCAGGTCGCTCGTCCCCGTTGGTTGGAGACACTAAAGTCCAGTTTCATAATGATCAAGCTCATCTGTTGGTTGTTCATGAAAGCCAGATTGCTGTGTATGATAGCAAGCTTGAATGCGTGCGATCGGTAAGCTTTTAAACTCAAGAATCATAGTATGTCATTAACTTTTGTGTGTTTAATGACCAACTTTTGTGTGTGAGATAAATTGTACACCACATAAATGAAACCACAAAGCGTGTGGAATGAAAGGGATAGACCACAGAGCCTTGTAAAAATGGAACCCTAGCTAGTTAAAAAACTCTACTTGATAATATACTTTAAGAAGTCTACAAAATAGCTAATTGATAATCATTATTAGATTTATTGTTATCAGATGATTATTATAATTCTGAGGGTCCAATTTTCAAAAAGAGGGAAAGATCTATTAAAAAAAGTGCATTACAGGTTTAATTTGGTAATTGAAGGTATATTAACATGAAGATACGATGTAAACCAGCTAAAAATACTACTAGGAACATGAAATTTTAGATGAATATTATGTTCAATGTGTCTCCAACAAATAACATTATCAAATCCAAATTTCAAAACTCAGTTTCTCGCATCTCTTGTGAGTGTGATATTTACTTGGGAAATAAAGAATGTATGCCAACATTAGAAGTTCAGGTTACTGATAAAGGTTGTGCAAAGTGAAGTGGCAGTTCTGAACAAATTTTGGATACTGGCCAATGGGTAGATATGGTCTACACATGACACATAGATAATGTTTCTTCTCTTTTCATTGGAGTCCTTTTTTGAACTTCAATCTTACTGATTTCCTAATCAATGTTGCAGTGGTCTCCGAAAGACTCACTTCCAGCTCCCATTTCAAGTGCAATATACTCCTGTGACAGTATGCTGGTTTATGCTGGTTTTGGTGATGGGGCTGTTGGAGTTTTTGATGCAGACAGCTTAAGGCTTCGCTGCAGAATAGCACCTTCTGCTTACATACCTTCTCCTGCACTCAGGTACTCCAACTTCACTATTTCCAGAACTACTTCATAACTCCCAACTCCCATTTATCGGTTGGTTTTGGTACCTCTACTAATGGTTCTGATCTTCTGCAGCAGTGGGGTCTATCCTCTTGTTATAGCGGCTCATCCATCAGAGCCCAACCAAATTGCCCTGGGCATGAGCGATGGAGCTGTGCATGTGGTTGAGCCAACTGATGCAGAACCAAAATGGGGTGGCCAACCCCCTCAAGATAATGGGTCCCTCCCCTCTAACTCATCAAACCCAGCTCTCAGTGGTCAACCAACCGAACTCCCACCTAGGTGATGGTGGCACTAGATGCGAGGCTGCACTAAGGCATATATAGAGAGAAACCGTGGCACCCTCCTTCTATGAGTTTTAGCGATTACCCTTAATTCGTTTTTTGCACTAATCCATTGCTTCAAAGCTCAGCCCCTTACCTTTACCGTTATTTATATTCATTGTACATCGTTTTTCTTTTCTTTTTTTCTTTTACCATCCTTCAATCATTTTGCTATATAAGTATAAAGTTTTTAAGGAAGAAAAATTGTATATTGCTGCAGTTTCGGCAAATGTTTAAAGACATATGAAAGTACTCTTTTCTACAAGGGTCTATTGATATTGTTTGACTACTACTACTACTACTACTACCACCACCACCACCACCACCACCACCACCATTCCTTCTGATATGTGCCCAGAATTTATGTTTAACTGAAAGAATGCAGTGATTCTGCAGATGAGCTTCTGGGACACTTCTATTGATGGGGTTAGAGTTTTATAGTCGAAAACTTTCATAATATTGTCAAGTTTGATTTGGAATTGGTGATTGAAATTGTAGTTTTGAAAGCACTGGTGAATAATATAGCCTGATGTTGAGGTCATGGAGAGTGGAAAATGATTGAACTGAGTATGCGACAGGTTATTTGGCTCAGAAGTGGTGAGGCCTCAGAAAATGAGGTATGGCCTGGCTTGCTTCGTGGACAGTTGGCCTTAGACACTGATATGAGACTGGCAGTGGGACTACATGTCTCTTTGTAGGAGTGGATTGAATGAAACGACCCCTTCATGGGGTTGGTGGCTGGGTTAAATGTCTCTGATGTGGGTAGAGATTTGAGAAAGGAAAAGGATGGGTGGTATGCTTCTTTGAAGGCTATGAATCAAGATATATTTTCCCTATAAATCAAACAAACAAACACAGTGTTCAATTCATATTCATTCCATTTGTTCAATCAATCTATTAACCTTTTCGTATTCACAAAATTAAAAAGACCCTAAAATAAATTAATTTCCTTCTCACTCAAACAGGGTGTCTCTTCGTTCCTACTTTTTCAATGGTGATTGTCATGGGTTGACGTTTCCAATCCCCTTCGACTCTTTATTTACTTATATATTTACCTTATATTGATTAACTGATTACATGTTGACTTTCATTTATCTCCATGACGATTGATATTGGGAAAATATTAAAGATTGTATTATTTTCGTTATTAGAATTGTATTGGATTAAATATTATAAATACTCTGCAAACTTCACAAATTTTATTCTTTAGTTAATTTTTGAAAACACTTTTCAAAAACATAATTTTTGAGAATAATTTTTTTTTTTTTTTGATGTTTTTAGAAAATATATTTGAAAATTTGAAATATTTTCAACCTAAACATGTTTTTAAATACTTCTTAAAATTATTTTTATCTATTATTTTTTATATTTGTATAATTATTTTTAAAATGTTTTTACTATTTTAGAAAACAAATAAAAGCAATTAAAATATAATATTATATAAAATAATATTATATACTATTATATTTAATTTATTATTTTATTTGTGAGAAGTGATCTAATATTATTAAAAAAAAAAAAACACTGAAAGAAAAAAGAGAAAATGGAAGAAAATAAGGAAAAAAGTGAGTATTAGGAAAATGATATTCGAGGTTTTGACGAGGTGGGATTTATTTTTACCCGGGAATTATTTTGTTCTGATTTTGAACAAATTTTCTAATAATTTATAGGCATTTTCTTCCTTCTCTAAATTAGTTGATTTCACAAACCCTAGATTTCAAAATTCAGATGGGAAATATTGAAGAAAGATGATTCTCGTCTATCAGGCGGTGGAGCAATGCATTTGAAGGGTACATATCTATGCTTTCATTTCTTGATTTTTATTTTTATTTTTATTATTTATTTTTTGAATATAATCTTTATTATTTTTCAATCCTCTGATCAGTTGGCTGCTGCTTCTATTGTTATGATTCTGTTGGGGTTTTAGTGGATTTTTTTCCTTTATTTTGTGTGTGGGTGTGTGTGTGTGTTTTTTTTTTAAAAAAATTTATTATCATTGAATTTTTTATTTTTATTATTTTTCATTTGTTTTCAATTTTGTTTGGTTGCCGAGAAATATAAAAGGAAGTTGGAAGCTGGAAGTTGATGTTGATTAATGGGCTGTGATGGGTTGAGACATTATCAACATGGTTAAAAATTTTAAATTCCTGTATGTCGTTTTCTTGATTTATAGCTTTTAGTTGCTACCGATGGTACTGAAATATTTTGGAACTCATTGTAATTTCCGGTTCCAACGAGACATTAATGAAACGTGTTGCAATACATTTGAAGGACTCTTACAATTCTTGACTACATTCAATGACTGTAAGTTCATGTTTTATCATCTGCTTAGAATATGAAATGTGAATTAAATTTATCATCTGTAAGTTCATGTTTTCCACATTATACATTTTTCCAAATAGAGTTCAGTTGTTAATTTGTTGGGTCACTCTTTCCTTATTGCAAACTTAATGAATCTCTGTTCTGATTAGAAAGATCGCTTTGTTGACAAGTGTAGAATGAAGTTTGGATTAACGTCTACATTTGAACGAGTATGTGTCATGATTTAGTACCTTACAAATTCAGGTGTTCACATGTTTGTGTTTGCTGGTGTTTATGCACAAGAAAAAGCTATGGTACTGAATCGGTACTGTGCCAGAGTTTTAATATTAGCGATTGATTTTTGATGTATAATTTGAGTTGTTGATGATAAAAGGAAGCATTGTTTGAGTTTTACTAATGACACTAAAATTCTAAAGAAATATTTTGAAATATCCAATCTATTAATGATCAAATCGAGGTGTTTTAATGATCAAATCAATGTTCTATATACCTATATTACATTGTATTCTATTATTGAACAAATTTTTGAAGGATTATTTTGAATTATTTAACTTCTTAAATGATTGAATAAAAAGTCATCCATATTAATGATATTTACATGCATTATATTATACTTTATTAAGAAAAAAAAATCTAAAACATGTTTTGAATTACTTATCTTATTATCTATTTATCAAAACTAAAAAAATTTAAGAATAATTTTGAAGCATTGAATTCTCAAATCTGGACTATTTATTTTAGCAGATATCAATCATGTTTAGATTAGAACCATCCTTCAATACATATTTTTCCTATATTTTTTGCCAGTATATTAAAAAATGCCGCCAACCCCATTTCTCCTATAAATACCCTCTTAACTAGTTGAAACATACAAGAAAAATGTGATATATAAATGTTTTTCTTTTTTATTCTTAGAAGAATTCTTTTATTTCATTTAAAAAAAATTTCTTTGTTTTCTAGATTGTGAAATAATTGAGAGGAGTTGAGACATTTAGTTTTTGATGGATATATGCTTGGCATGGGAGCTTTTAGCACGATCTATTACGGTATTACCAAGGTGAAAGCATTTTTATATACATTTCAACTAATAATTTTATTCTTTGTGATAAAATGTATTTTCTAAAATCTTATATTAGCATTCAATTTCTCCCTGATTTTCATCAACTGGTTGAATATGGAGTATGATGCGTGATTGAGGTGAATGTATGGTCCCCTTATGTATATTTTGGTCAGTCTGGAAGGAAAAAAATTTGTTAGCATTTGGTAATGAGGAGTTTTCACTCCAAAGATTGAAAAATTCTTTTGTATGTAATCTTTGGTCCTGGGTTAGGGTGTCTATAGTTTTGAGCCCATCTTCTCTTGTAAGTTTCTTTGATTGGTTAGGCTCTAAGTAAGGGCAGGTGATGTTTTTTGTTTCTATCCCTTTCCCTTCGGTTTGAGCCTTTGGGCTTCTTTTGTATACTCCCTGTATACTCTAAGGGCACTGCTTTTAGTGCTTCCTCTTTTTGTTTTATATACATCTTTTTATCTATAAAAAAAAAAAATTATATTCATTTTTTTATCTTCTTTATATAATTTCATATTGGATTGTTGTATTGGTTTTAATATTTTCTAGAATTTTGCATTCCTATTGATTCATTGTCAATTTTCATTCTTTAGTTTTATCTTGAAAGGGAGCCATCAGTTATTAAGGTGAATATGTTTCATTTTACACGTAATAAATAAATTTTATTCCTTGTTCTCTCATATCATATACTTTTTTAAACTATATAACATTAAATTATTGTTTTAGTTCTAATATCTTTGAAGATAGTGAATCATTCAATTCGTCTCCAATTTTTGTCCTCTATTTTATCTTAAAAGACATTATCCATCATTAAGATGTATTTCAACATATGCTAATTCCAATTGATAAATTTTGTTCTTTGTTCCCTTTTGCTTTTTATAGAATTTATCATATTTATTTACTAGCATATAAATACTTGCTATTAATCTTCTGCATTTTTAGTTGGTTCCAATTTTCAGATTATTTAATAAAATTATTGCAGCATTTGACTCCACTTTAGTTTTGATCTAGTAGTTTGTCTTAAAAGGGCAAGGATGTGTTGTCATGCCAAATGTATTTTGATGGATGCTATCCTTTCTCCTCTTGTATTTCTTATCATATTTATTATGTTATATTGATTTATTAGTTCTAATGCTTTATAAAATCTTGCATTAGTGTATCTACTTACCATTGAAAAATTTGATTTTCTTTTTTCTCAATAACCAAACAAGGACCCAACTGTTCTAGGAGGCCAGTATGAAAAATTTATTACTTGTTTTCAGGTTTTTTTGGCTGCATATGTTTGCTTAACTTATGCTTTTCAATGCATGTTAGATTCCTTTTTTTCTTTTTGTTTGGTGGAATTGCTCTCTTTTTAGCTATGATTTATCATTTTAGGTTCTTTTTTCTTCAGGTTTCATAAGGCTATAAAGCTTAAATGATGCTTCTATTGTACTAAGTTATTGGATTATATTTCAGTTAAGAATTAAATCCTATATTGGCATATACTGTGCTGTTTTCAGGGAAGTGGATTCTATGGATTAGAAGATAGTATATTGATGCATTATACATGTTTGTTGATTTGCTACTGATGTTTTGTGCTTCAAGTTGTGATCACCTAGGTAAGGTGAACTCAATATTTTTTATGTATAATGCTGTAAAGTGCAACTTGGACTTGTTTAGTTCAAATCTCCATTTTTATCTCAATATTTTGTTTGTCACAACAGTTTGTCATGTGTAGTTCTGAAAAGCCTTATCTTCATCACTCGGATTGGTTTCATCTCCTTGTCCCTTACATTGGGATCCAAATTGTTGATATATGCCAGCAAATGGCATGTGGAAGGGGCAAGCTGAGGTGAAAGTTAAGGTAAACTGATAGTTGGTTTGATCACCTATTTGCAAGATCATGTATGGTCAGTTTTCTTGCGCTAGTCCCATATGCATTTTTAATCATAAATTTATGATCAACTATATGTCTCTAAATTTCATGGAATTTAGTTAATCTTTGCAGGCTTTTGAATGAGTTTGTTAAGTGCTAAGTTGAAGTTGTAGCTGTTGCTTATATTAATCATATTGCTTGTCACGTAGTAAAGTTTTGCCTGCTCCCATAAATATTTGGTTTCTGTAAAATTTCCAAGTGAAATCAGTTGTTAAATGTTCTGTTTTGCACCCTTGGTTGCCATGGTTTAGCTTCATTTGTCCAATCACATATGCCCATTGAGCAGCTTCTTCCTGCCTTGTAGCAGTATGAGCATGTTCACCTTAGCTTGGTTTTCAAATAGTTATAAACCCTACAGTTACCTATGTTTGGGCGTTTCATGTTGTTTGTCGAATATGTTTACTACATACTTCAGGACAATGCTCCTTTCTCACATCTATTAGCATCAAACCACAGCCATTTCTTTGGGAGTTATGTCAGGAATTTTGTCTATAGATGATTTCCAAGAACATGATGCTATAATTGGATTACTGCCATTGAAAATGTTTGTTTTGATGTTTTAGATTTGTGAGATGATGACTGCAAGTGGTCCAAATATGAACAGACTCTTTTTGGAAATTGTGTGAAATTGACAAGCATATTTGTGTGGTAGCTATTGGAAATATATATTATATATCTAAACTTTCTTTAATTTGCATAAATTTGGAAATTCATGAATAGACTCAATACGATATCCCATAAATGGCTCTTTGTCAATCCAACCGCTCAAACTTTACCTAGGATTTATGTTTTTAGTGTTTAAACTGTTGCGGCATTTGTGGAAGCCTAAATATGATTGATGTATCTTCACTGTATTATCACATACCTTCAACAAAGTTTCAAGGTTTAGATCTATATCTCAGTTGCATAGGCCTTCAATGATATAAATTAACAAGCAGTCCATAATCAGTCCTAGTGCCCATTTTGTTGAATATTTGATCTTAGATACTTCCAAGCCCTACATTTTTCATAAATATTTTGCAAATGACAAAGTAGAGAACTTCCAACATTACTAACAATATTGTATAGTAGCTTACATGAATACAATTAAAGCTTTGATGCTAGCCTATTAGGATGAAGTTTGGGCGGGTTGATTGGCAGGAAATCATTGTTGAGATAGTATTTCTACAGGTTTTAAATTTGTGCAAGTCATAAAGTTCAAAATAAGTATTTCTTTTGACTTCTCAAGAAATATCAATTATTTTTTGACAATAATTAGCGAAAATAAGCTCTTTCATATTTGGACGCCTTGTACATGTAAAGGATTTCAGAGAAAAAAAATCATCATAAACATTTTGAAACATTCCAACTGATTATCATTACCTTGAAATGTTAGCAATACTGGTGAGATAATTTTGGCATGTACTTTCCTGCAATCATCTATTGTTGTTTAATTATGTGAATATAAGATCCCAAAAGTTGGTACTCACTATGAAGTGTTGTTGGTAGCAATGAATGCATTTAGCCTAATCTATGGTAGACAACACGCAAGTCCCAAAGCTAGGGTAGGCTATGTAAAAGGCCAAGCTATATGATGTAGCATGTATTGCCTGCGCTGCTTGAGTTCATGGAAACATCAAGAAGTTATGTTGATGCATTTTTCATGGCAGATGACTTGCTATTCTCTTGCTTGAAGTATGAGTGCTTGAAGTATGCTCATTTAAAAAAGATAACTTAATCTTATTATCTTTAATGTTTTAGAGTTTGACTTCTACTTGCTTAGAGCAAGTGCTTGCTTTCATAGTCACAACACATCATTTTTATACAGGTATTGAAGCCTGCTATTATTTCCATTTTTATCTTGATATTTCATTTGTAATGACAATTGTAGTGCATAGTTTTTAATAGTTTACCTCAACTACTTGTGGGTTGGTTCAAGGAGATTGTAATGACAATTATGAGTTAAGGAAATTAAATTGTTTGAACCTTTGTGTGTTTAATTTCATGCTCATTTGAGGGTTAAGAGGGTGTGGGAGCCTTGTAGTTAAACTATGACCCGTGCCCTTAGCCAACATCACTCATTTTTCCAAATCCTTGCTTTTCAATTCTTCTTGTTTTTGGAGTCATGGATTGTCCTAAAAATCTGAATCTAATGGGATCATTCTTGGTCCTCATGAACCTCTTAATATACTCACTTGAGGGTTCAAATGTTGGAATGTCCATGCAAATTAAATTAGGCTAATGTTTAAGCCTACATCTTTTTCTCATAACCTTTGATTTAACTCTTTTCTCTTCATTTTACAATCTTTGAAATTCTATTCAAAACTGTATTTCATGGGACACATGCTTAGCCTTTTGAGCTCTTTTCCATACTCATTTGAGGCTTGGGAATTTCTTGCTAATAAAATTAGGCCAAGATCTTGGCATATTGGTTTGCTAATTTACTCACTAACACTAGCTCACATGTATGCTTATCTAAGTTTTCTCCTATTATGATTGATGTTATCTCCTTATGCTTAGTTTGATTAACTTCATTTGTGTAAATTATATCACATCCTATATCTTGCTCTGAAGATTATTTGATGTATGATATGGGTTTCTAGTCATTGATTAAATAATTTCTTATGCATGTTTAAAATTTCTCTTTGAATGCTTGAAATAATGCTTTGTTTTGCATGTTCCTAATGTTCCATTAAATCTAATTTGCTGGGGGGTTCTTGGTAGACTTTTAAATGTTGTTTTAGGTTGTATATATGTTAAATAATGTAGAGAATTCACACTTTGATAGTATAACTCCTTGTAATTTTGTAAATTGGTTCATTCTTCCATTTGTTCATTAGCTGTCCTGTTCGTATCATGTAAAGTTTTTGTAAATCTATACTGTTTGGTTTGTTTTTAATTATTTTTTAGGCTTGTAATGTGTTCTAAACATATTAAATATGGTAGATAATTTTTTCCTTGTTGAAAAATCCACTTCTAAACTTGTTGAATAATTCTATTTTTCCAAGTGCATGTTTGCTGCCTTGTTTTTGCATCATGAGAAGTTTTGGTGAATTGGTCCCATATGATTTGATTTTAATTATTTTTTAGGTTAAGATTATGTTCTATATGTCTTAAATATCCTAGGGAACTTTTGCCTTTTGTAAAACTTCATCTCTAAGCTTTTGGAATAAATTAAACTTTTGCATGTTGTTCTGTTTTTGGTGCCATAAAATGTTTTTTCAAATCTAGACTATTTGGTGTATATTTGAGCATTTTTGACTCTTGAAATGTTTTCTACACATTAAATATGCTACAAAATTTTTTTCTTGATGTATACTCCACTTCCATCCTTGTTAAATAAATCAATCTTTCACACGCTCATGTTGTCCCACTTTGTATCTCTTATGAGCCTAGTTGAATCAGTCTCATTTGGTATGCTTTTGATTGCTCTCAACTCTTGTTCTATGTTGTATGCATCTTGTAAAAGTTGAATAAGTATTCCCTTGGTGATTGATCCCTTGCTAACCTTATTGAATAAATTTATTTCTTATATGCTTGTATGCTGACTAGGTTGTGAGTCATGAAATGTTTCTTCTTATGTATATTATTTGGTGTGTTTTAGTCTATGTTTGGGTCTTAATACATGTAGTTATCTTATACATATTAGAAGATCTTTGTTTTGTTGATAAATATTTTCCTAACCTTCTCAATTAATTCATTGTTTTCTTGCACATAGTTGTTGTCTCGTTTTAGCGCTCTTGAGGCAAGTCTTGTATATTTTGTGGGTTAACCGCTTTGTTGAGCCTGTTTATCACTGTTATCTCTTTTGTTTTCCTTACTTTGTTACACCTTGATCTTCTATTGTGCATAACTTATGTATTCACTATCACTTACGTTTCTTTTGTCACTATGCCTTGTTTATGTTTACTTGCACCTTTTTTTCCTAGTGTCCATGATCAACTAGTTAATTGTTTTTGTTTTCTCCACTTGTTTAGTAGAGACCTTTTTAGGGCTTAGAAGGGTGTTATCTTATGGTAACTCCCAATAAGTAACTTGACTCTTAGTGATGTAGGACAACCCTAGGATGGTTGCCTACACTCAAGGGTAGGTGGGCTAGGGTTTTATTTTTAGGGTGTAAGGAGAGGAACAACGAATAAACTTTATGGTAGAGAAAATTATAAGATAAGAAATAGAGAGAAAGAAGAAACAATGAAGAAAAGATGGAAAACCTTAGAGTCTCACTAAGGCCTTCTAGGAGTCTCATCTAGAAGAAAAATCAATGGAGTCTCACTATTGAGGGTTGCAACCTTGCAATAAAAGAAAGTATAATATTATTCATCGAATTCATTCATTTGATTTACATTGATTAGCCTATTTATAGGTTTCTCTAAGAAATCCAAAGTCTACTAGGACTCTAATAACCTATTATGATTCTAATTCTAATTATAACATCCAAAGTTTACTAGGACTTTAATAACCTATTATGACTCAAATTCTAATTATATTATAACTCAACTAGCTAATCCTAATTAGACTCCAACAAATATTAATCATAATTTAATTCCAAGTAATATTAATCCTACTTTAATTACAACTAATACTAATTCCCTTTTTTGATATATATCTTGAATATTCATCCTCATCACTTAGACTCGATTTTTCATAGATATGCCTTTCTTTTGAAAAGGAGTCATACTAGGTCTTTTATTTATTTATGTTAGATAGTGTATGGTTATTTCAGTTATTTACTTTTCTTTTTTTTTTATTGTATTGTGGGTCCCACTAGCATGTATATATATACCCAAGTCCAATGTGTATTATTAATAGTTTTTAATAACAAAAATTAGTGATTCTCCATTTTCTCTCTTTTCACATGGTATCAGAGCTTAGGGAGAAAAAAAAAAAAAATCCGTGAATCAATTCTGGGAAACCTTTTAGTGACCGTGTTTTATTCCGGTTACCTTCCCCATCTCCTAAAGCTTTCCGATCAACTGTATCGCCGTTAGAAAACCCTCACCGTCAGCGACTTTTTCGGCGAAGTCCTTTTCCGACACCGACCATACCATCAAGTGCGCGAGGAGATCTTCAAGTTTTGTCAAGGCACCGGAGGGAGAATCTCAGTCACGCGCTGGCCACGCGCGTTTCTTCTCCGGCGGCCTGAAACTCACACGCTGGTGCATGAGGGCGCGTGGATCACTTTCCGGCAACGCGCTTCCACCTCCAGCCTCGCCTGACGCCGTCTAGCCACTCTCCATCTGTGCTTGTGCCATCTAAGCCCTGCAAGTGCATTTTTTTGGGTTTTTGTCTTCGCCGGCCCTCTAAACAGCCTTTCTGGCGACCTCCGGTGACTTCCTCTCCACCCCGAGCCCTGCACATGTCTTAGGAAGTGTTCTTCTACCCTTCCAGTAGTGCCACATTTGTTTTTCTTTACTATTTGGTCTCTCACAGCCGTGGATCCTCGATTTTTCTTCTTTCAGCCGCAATCTGAAGCCGTATTAGGGCTCTCTTCGATCCAAACATATTTCGTTCTCCAGATAAGTAAATATGGCTTCTAAAAGTTCCATTTTTTCCTTTGTTATATCTGGATCTCCTATGATTACTTCGGAGAAATTGGTTGGTAGTGAAAATTATTTGTCTTGGTCTGCCTCTGTGGAGCTTTGGTTTATGGGTCAAGGTTATAAGGATCACCTTGTTACGCAGGAGGCGGATATCCTTGAGGTTCACAGAGTACAATGGAGGAAGATAGATGCACAGTTATGTAGTGTCTTATGGCAATCAGTTGATCCTAAGATTTTGCTTCATCTTCGGGCCTACAAAACATGCTTTAAATTTTGGAATCAGGTGAAAGGGCTATACACGAATGATATCCAACGTCTTTATAAGGTGGCTTCTTCTATTGTCAATGTCAGACAATAATACATGAATTTATCTACTTATATTGGCCAGATTGCCTCTCTTAAGGAGGAATTCTTGATCGTGATGCCTCTTACTACTGATGTTGGGGATCAACGAACACAAATTGACAAGTTCTTCATGGTTCTTACGCTTATTGGTCTCCGTCCAGATCTTGAGACCGTCCGCGATCAGATTCTTGGCAGTTCTTCCATTCCATCCTTGGATGATGTGTTTGCTCGCCTCATTCGTATCTCCTCCATTCAGACTTTGCCATCTGATAACACTTCAGATTCTTCTGTGTTAGTTTCTCAAACTAACTCTTAAGGAGGACGCAGTGGTAACCGAGGTAGAGGCTAACGTCCTCATTGCACCTATTGCAATAAGCGCGTGAGGTTTAGGCCGTCAGAGAAGAAACGCGTGTGGCCGGCGAGTGACTGAGATTCTCCTTTCGGTGCTTTGACAAAACTTGAAGATCTCCTCCTTGCGTACCTGATGGTATGGTCGGTGTCGGAAAAGGACTTCGTCGGAAAAATTCGCCGGCGGTGAGGGTTTTCTGACAGCGATACGGTTGACCGGAAAGCTTTAGGAGATGGGGAAGGTGACCGGAATGAAACATGGTCACTGAAAGGTTTCCCAAAATTGATTCACGGATAAATCAGAAATAATTAGGTTTTTTTTTTTTTTTTTTTTCTCCCTAGGCTCTGATACTAGATATGTGATCAGAAATGCCAGAATCTAGAATCCAAGGTCCAAGAGAAGATGTGTGGGTAAGACAATCTGAAGCATTACCAGTCTAGGCAACAAAAGTAACAAAAGCTGACTTGGTGGCCTGATAGCGGAGATAGTCATCATACTCACTGTCAGTGAGGGAAATACCCTGAGATGTGGAGGAGCTCGGAGGCTGAGGCGGCTGAGGATCAGATGACTGGGCCACATGGGCAGTCGGGGAGGCCGCCCATGTAACTGATAACACCGATCACGAGTGTGGCCAAGCTTATTACAATAGGTGCAATGAGGACGTTGGCCTCTACCTCGGTTACCACTGCATCCTCCTCGAGAGTTAGTTTGAGAAACTAACACAGAAGAATCTGAAGTGTTATCAGATGGCAAAGTCTGAGTGGAAGAGATATGAAAGAGGCGAGCAAACACATCATCCAAGGATGGAACAGAGGAACTACCAAGAATTTGATCGCGAACGGTCTCAAGATTTGGACGGAGGCCAATAAGCGTAAGAACTATGAAGAACTTGTCAATCTGTGTTCGTTGATCCCCAACATCAGTAGTAAGAGGCATCACGGTCAAGAATTCCTCCTTAAGAGAGGCAATCTGGCCAATATAAGTAGATAAATCCATGTCTTGTTGTCTGACATTGACAATAGAAGAAGCCACCTTATAAAGACGTTGGATATCATTCGTGTATAGCCCTTTCGCATGATTCCAAAATTTAAAGCATGTTTTGTAGGCTCGAAGATGAAGCAGAATTTTAGGATCAACTGATTGCCATAAGACACTACATAACTGTGCATCTACCTTCCTCCATTGTACTTTATCAACCTCAGGGATATCCGCCTCCTGCGTAACAAGGTGATCCTCATAACCTTGACCCATAAACCAAAGCTCCACAGAGGCAGACCAGGACAAATAATTTTCACTGCCAACCAATTTCTCCGAAGTAATCATAGGAGATCCAGATATAGCAAAGGAAAAAATGGAACTTTTAATAGCCATATTTACTTATCTGGAGAACGAAATATGTTTGGATCGAAGAGAGCCCTAATACGACTTCAGATCGTGGCTGAAAGAAGAAAAACCAAGGATCTGCGGCTATGAGAGACCAAATAGTAAAGAAAAACAAATGTGGCACTACTGGAAGGGTAGAAGAACACTTCCTAAGACACGTGCAGGGCTCAGGGTGGAGAGGAAGTCATCGGAGGTCGCCGGAAAGGCTGTTTAGAGGGCCGACGGATACAAAAACCCCAAAAAATGCACTTGTAGGGCTCGGATGGCACAAACACAGATGGAGAGTGGCTAGACGGTGTTAGGCGAGGTCTTTTTCCGACACTGACCATACCATCAAGTGCGCAAGGAGGAGATCTTCAATTTTTAACAAAGCACCGGAAGGAGAATCTCAGTCACGCGTCACCCACGTGGCCCAGTCATCTGATCCTCAGCCTCCGAGCTCCTCCACATCTCAGGGTATTTCCCTCACTGACAGTGAGTATGATGACTATCTCCGCTATCAGACCACCAAGTCAGCTTTTGTTACTTCTGTTACCCAGGCTGGTAATGCTTCTGCTTGTCTTAACCACACATCTTCTCTTGGACTTTGGATTCTAGATTCTGATCACATATCTGGTAATAAGGATCTTTTCTCTTCTATTACTACTACCTCTGCCTTACCTACTGTTACCTTAGCTAATGGTTCTCAAACTGTGGCTAAAGGCATTGGTTTGACACATCCTCTCCCTTCTCTACCTCTCACTTCTGTCCTTTATACTCCTGAGTGTTCCTTTAATCTTATATTCATCAGCGAAATCACTCGTACTCTTAATTGCTCTATTACTTTTTCTGATAAATTTGTGACCTTGCAGGACCAAAGTACGGGGAAGACGATTGGCATAGGACGTGAGTCTCAAGGCCTCTATCACCTCACCTCGCCTTCAACTCCTGTAGTTTGCATTTCCACTGATATTCCCCTCCTCATCCACAGTCGCTTGGGCCACCCTAGTCTATCCAAGTTCCAAAAAATGGTCCCTCGTTTTTCATCTTTGTCGTCGCTTGTGTGTGAGTCCTGTCAGCTTGGGAAACATACTCGTGTCTCGTTCCCAAAGCGTTTGAATAATCGGGCAAAGTCTCCTTTTGAACTTATCCACATTGATGTTTGGGGTCCTTGTCGGACCGTGTCTACTTTAGGATTTCAGTATTTTGTCACTTTCATTGATGACTATTCTCGATGTACTTGGTTATGTTTAATGAAAAATCGAGCTGATTTATTCTCTGTTTTCCAGAAATTTTATGCTGAATCCAAATCTAGTTCAATATTTCTATTCGTGTGTTACGCAGTGACAATGCCAGGGAATATTTTTCTGCACCATTTACTTCATTTATGTCCTAACATGGGATCCTTCATTAGTCTTCTTGTGCTCATACTCCTCAACAAAATGGGGTAGCTGAACGTAATAATCGACATCTTGTTGAGATAGCTCGTACTCTTCTTCTCCATAGTAATGTTCCTTTCGTTTTTGGGGGACGTTGTTCTTACAACATGTTATTTGATTAATCATATGCCCTCATCTGTATTACACGATCAAAATTCCTCATTCACTTCTTTTCCCTGACCAACCACTTTATTTCTTTCCTCCTCGTGTTTTTGATTGTACTTGCTTTGTTCATATTCTCACTCCTAGACCATAGTTCTGAAAGGCGCGCCTAAGGCGCGCCTAGGCTCGGGGCGGCGCGACGCCACCCTCCGGCGCCTCGCCTAAAGGGAGGCGACGCCCCTTCACGAAGGCGCCGCTTAAGCGCGCAAGGCGCTCGCCTCCAGCAAGGCGCGAGGCGGTCGCCCGAGGCGCCTCTGACGGCCCGACCAGGTACGCGCCCCTCCTCCTCCTCCTCCTTCTTTTTCTTCTTCTTCTTCTTCTTCTTCTTCCTCTTCTTCCTCCTCCAGTCGAGCTGCAGAGACACCCCAGCCAGCCCTAATTTTTTTTTTTTTTTCTGGCCCAAAACGACGTCGTTTTGGACACTGTTCACTTAAGTGCACAGTGACCAAAACGACGTCGTTTTGGAGCCTATTCACTTAAGTGCACAGGAACCAAAACGACGTCGTTTTGGACCCTGTTCTTTAAAAAAAAAAAACAGGCCAAAACGACGCCGTTTTGGCCTGTTCCTTCCATCCACCCCCCTTTTCTGGTCTTTCTCAACCCGAGACCACTGCCACTCTTTGCCCTAGCCTCTTCCGTGCTGGAGAAGTGAAGAAGAAGAAGAAAAAGAAGAAGAAAAATAGGGGGAAAATAGGAGAAAAAGAAAGGGGAAAGGGTGCGCCTCACTTCACTAAAGCCCGCGCCTTAGATGCGCCTTGCGCCTCAGGCTCCAGGACTACTTTGCGCCTTGGTGCGCCTTGAGCCTTTTAAAACTATGTCCTAGACAGGACAAACTTTCTACCAAAGCCACAAAAGGCATCTTCTTGGGATACTCCAGACTTCAAAAGAGTTATCGTTGTTATTCCTCTAAGACTCATCACTACTTTCTCTTCGCTGATGTCACCTTCTTTGAGAACTCACCATTCTTCTCCACCTCTGAGTCTTTTCCTGTTTTTGAAGTCTTACCCCTTCCCATTATCTCCCCACCTGATGCAGTGCCTTCTCGCCCACTTCAGGTTTATCATCGCCGTCATCGTGTCGCTGTTCCTCCTTCTTTGGCCGAGGTACCTGTTGACTCACTTCCTATCCCTTCGGCTTCTCCTGCCCCGACTCTGCCTCCTTCTGCTGACTTACCCATTGCTCTTCGGAAAGGTAATTGATCTACTCGTAATTCTCATCCCATTTACAATTTTTTGAGTTACCATCGATTGTCTTCACCCTATTCTGCATTTGTTTCTGTTATATCTTCTGTTTCTCTTTCCAAGAGCACCCCTGAGGTTCTTTCCCATCCAGGCTGGCGACAGGCAATGGTAGATGAAATGGCTGCTTTACACTCCAATGGCACTTGGGATCTTGTTGTTTTACCCTCTGGTAAATCTACAGTTGGTTGTCGTTGGGTCTACACAGTTAAGGTTGGCCCTGACGGTCAGGTTGATCGCCTTAAGGCCCGCTTAGTTGCTAAAGGCTATACTCAGGTTTATGGTTCGGATTATGGTGACACTTTCTCTCCTGTTGCCAAGATAGCTTCTGTTCGTCTATTGTTCTCCATGGCTGCTATGCGTTCTTGGCCTCTTTATCAGTTAGATCTTAAAAATGCTTTCCTTCATGGGGATCTTGCTGAGGAAGTTGATATGGAGCAACCACCTGGTTTTGTTGCTCAGGGGGAGTTTGGTTTAGTGTGCAGGTTATGCCGTTCTCTATATGGCTTGAAACAATCTCCTCGAGCATGGTTTAGCTGTTTTAGTTCTGTTGTTCAGGAGTTTGGCATGTTTCGCAGTACAGCAGACCATTCCGTTTTCTATCATCATAACTCTTCGGGGCAGTGTATTTATCTGGTAGTTTATGTGGACGACATCGTCATTACAAGCAGTGATCAGAATGGTATTCAGAAACTAAAGCAACACCTTTTCACCCACTTTTAGACTAAAGACTTGGGGAAACTCAAGTATTTCTTAGGGATTGAGATAGCTCAATCCAGTTCCGGTGTGGTTATTTCCCAAAGGAAGTATGCTTTAGACATCTTGGAAGAAACCGGTATGTTAGACTGTAAACCGGTAGACACTCCTATGGATCCAAATGTCAAACTTATACCAAGACAGGGGGAGCCTTTAGGAGATCCTGGGAGATATCGGCGACTTGTAGGTAAACTGAACTACCTCACCATTACTCGTCTAGACATTTCTTTTCCTGTAAGTGTTGTTAGTCAATTCCTACAGTCACCATGTGATAGCCATTGGGATCTGTAATCCGCATTCTTCGATATATCAAAAGCACACCAGGCCAAGGTGTGTTGTATGAGAACAGAGGTCATACCCAAGTTGTTGGTTACACAGATGCAGATTGGGCTGGCTCACCCACAGATAAACGTTCCACTTCCGGGTATTGTGTTTTTATTGGAGGTAACCTAATATCCTGGAAGAGTAAGAAACAAGATGTAGTGGTCAGATCTAGTGCTGAAGTCGAGTATCGAGTTATGGCTTTGGCAACATGTGAACTCATATGGCTGAAACATCTTCTTCAAGAGTTGAGATTTGGAAAAAAATGAACAGATGAAGCTCATCTGTGACAACCAAGCCGCTTTGCATATTGCATCAAATCCAGTCTTCCATGAAAGGACCAAACACATGGAAGTTGACTGTCACTTCATTAGAGAGAAGATCGCATCAGGATGTGTGGCGACTAGTTTTGTCAATTCAAATAATCAACTAGCAAATATTTTTACTAAATCTCTCAGAGGTCCTAGAATTACATACATTTGTAACAAGCTTGGTGCATATAACATAGATGCTCCAGCTTGAGGGGGAGTGTTAGATAGTGTACAGTTATTTCAGTTATTTACTTTTCTTTTTTTTATTTATTGTATTGTGGGTCCCACTAGCATGTATATATATACCCAAGTCCAATGTGTATTATTAATAGTTTTTAATAACAAAAATTAGTGATTCTCCCTTTTCTCTCTTTTCACAATTTATTTATTTTATTTATTTATTTATTTTTACTTTAAAAATAAATGGAACTAAGTGACAACTCTAATTTTCAAAGTTAAAATTTTTACTATAAAAATGAGTCTTTCCATTGAGTGGGAATGCACATTAAAAATGTGGGTCCACAAACACTTCCCTCAATTTTATTCAACTTGATTGGAAGTGGTATTTAGTACAAAGGGTTAAGATAGAAAGGGTGAAAAATTGCTTTGGGTCCATTTTTGTTAGGGTGTGGGTGAACTCCAGAGTGGCAATTAAATGATATACACTTCCTATATGTTGGAGGGTTCCTTCTCTTCTTTTTGTAAGTGTTTGTACATTTTGGGAAAAATCCCTCATCCTTCAATTGTACTTCTAATTCATATAAATAAAAGTTTGTTTTTGATTAAAAAAAAGGGTGAGCAAACTATCAAAAGTTGAGCTATATGACCAAGAGTATTTTGTCCACATTGATTGAATAGTAGCACCATCAAGGAAGTTATACTAATGTGTGCTTTATGGTTAGTGATTGGCTGTTCCATTGCTTGAAGTTTTATGTGCTTAAAGGATGCTTATTTAGATAAGATAGACTCAATATTATCACGTTATAATGTTTTAGTGTTTCACTCCTACTTGTTTATATCAAGTGCTTGGACTCAATACTTGAATTTTTTTTTTATACACATTGATTTCACCCTCATGTCCCTTACTTTGAAAGTGGAGCAGATAAAAAAGAAAAAATGAGTGGTAGCAAACCAAGGGGAAATTCAAGAAGGACCCACCATCTACTTGTGAGCTCTTGTAAGGTTAGGTTTCCTGAATGAATCTCATTTTCATTTTTAATTGTAAAATTATGATTAACTATATATTTTGAAGTATATGCAATTAGCATGCATTAGAAATGTTTGTGATGATGTTCTTGATTTGTGAAATATTGACTGCAAATGGTCCAAATATGAAACAATACATTTTTGAAAACTCATGTGAAATTGACTAATATATTTGTAAGATTGCCATTGGAAATACTTATTACATATATAGAGCCATTCAACTTTCTTTAATTGCATAAATTGAGAAATTCATTGATAAACTTGATACAATATCTTGCTAAAGGTTTTCTATCAGTCCAAATGCTTAAACTTTAAGGTGAAGTTTGAGCGGGTTGATTGACAAGAAACTGTTCTTGAGGTACTATTTATGAAAATTTTGATTTATGCTATTTAAGATAGGTCTATGAAATTTAAACTAGGAATAAGTATTTCTATTGACCTCTCGAGAAATATTAGTTAATCTTGACACAATTAGCCAGAATGAGCTTTTTCATATTTGGACTTGAACATGGTGAAGATTTCACTGAAAAAATCATCACAAACATTTTGAAACATCCCCTATTGATTAGCATTTCTTCGAAATGTTATTTAAACATTTTCAAAGCTAGTAAGATTATTTTGACATCTACTTTCCTACAATGATCTATTTTTATTAAAATGTCTCATATATGATCCTAAAAGTTGACACTGAGTGTGCTGGTAACAGAATTGAGAAGATATTAACAGCCAAATTACAAACTGTGATTCGAGCTCATACACCGAGTGTATTTAGCCTAATATATGATAAATAACATAGAACTTCTAGAGCTATGGTAGGTAAGATGAGCAAATTATTGAAGGATGAGCTATATGATCAAATATATATTGTGTACATAGTGAATTTTAGCACCATTAGGAAGCTATATTGGTGCAATCTTTGTGGTTGACGATTTTTTGTTATATTGCTCGAGTTTGTGTGCTTGAATGATGTTCATTTAAATAAGATTGTGAAATTCTGAATTATTCTCTTTCACAAGAAGTCGAGATACATTAGAATATATATCTAACCTCTCCTATTTTAGGAAAGGATAATTCATGATATACACGGTAATTCAAATCAATTTACATCCATGATATACATGATAATCTTAGTTTGATTGGTTTCATTTAGTTTTTATAATTTTAGCTTTAGTTAAATCCATGCCATGTCTTCAAGTTGATGTTTCTTTTAGTTTGATTGATTCTAGTTAATTATTAAGTTTTTTTCAGAATTTTTATTTTAATTAAATCCATGCTATGTCTTAGTTGATAATTTTAGTTTGGTTGATTTCATTTAGTTTTAATTAAATCCATGTCATGCCTTCAAGTTGATAATTCTGCTTTTGATTGACCTAATTTAATTCTTGAATCTAAACCTTTTTTTTAGGGAAAAAAAAAATCTTTTTAGAAATAGACATTTTGAGTTGAGTCAAAAGTACTTTTTTTTTTTTTTTTTCAAAAAATGAATTTTCTCCATCATAAATATGACTGCCAAAAAGGGAATCCAAGTTAGCATTTCTTATGTTTTCTTTAATCCCTTTAAGTTAGAAACTTAAAAATCCTTTTTGTGTCTATTAATTGGGATTTATTAATTCACTTGGTTCCTTTTACTTCCCCTAAAATCATTTTCAAAAGAATTTAAATCATCTAAAGACTTTGAAAAAAAATTCATTCTAGGTTTTAGGACAGAGATCTCACTTTCTTTTAAAAATATGCAACTCATTTCAACCAAGTTGCATTCTCTCTTTTGGTTTTCCAAAATTTGTTTTTTTCACATAGGTTTGAACTTATGCTCCCAAACTAATAAGAATGTTCTTGGCCTTGATGAATCTTTTTATTTGAAGTTGATTGACCCTTTCGGAAAAAAATTCGTTTCGATTATTTTGGAGTGTTCTAAAATATGTATGATATTACTTTTTGAAGTTGATTCTAAAATGTTGTTTCAGTCAAAAAACTTTTCTCAAAGTTGAGTTGGGATCTCTTCTTTCAACATGTTCTGTTTTGGCCTTATACTGTACATCCGAGAGCATTTTATAAAATTAAATTACTTTTTGACTTTTTTAATTTAAATGAATATTTTTTCTAAATTCTTTGCTTCCTGAAATTGAATTTTGACACATAAATATTGAAATATATGTTTTCTAGAGGGAGATATGATTTTTCAAAGTCTCACCTACTGTACTTGTTCGATTCTGGAAAGCTGATTGATTTGAGTGTTTTAAAAATTCTTTTGAGTGCTCCCTGGTCTTGGCTTTATTTTTTATGTGATCTAGATACCTTAAAGGACATGTGTAATTTTTTGTATGAATTTATAAAGCCTCTAGATTTTTTTGAGAATTCAGTTTATGGATATTATTGTTTTCTGTCTAGTTCTGGACGTTCTAGAACTTTATGTTTTTTTTTTTAATTAAATTTTATATTTGAATGAGTGTTTGCGCTTTATTTTTATTTATTTTATTTTTTTGTTGTTCTAGACGTCTTGGAGAAGCCCTTTGTGTTTTGGTGTAGTTCAAAAACGGGTTGCGAGACTAAGTATAGATATGTCGAAGCTAGGGGTTGAGAGGGAACAGGAGGTCAATATTGAGCATAAGGTGGTGGGTAATGAGCTCCTAAGGTCTATCCAACTAATTCATAATGTCTAGGGGGTCTCGGTCCAACAGAATTGATAGTACTCACATCCCTTGATCTTTGTCCTCCTGATGGCTTCTTCCCCTTAGAATCAGAAGGAGAAGAATCTAGTCATAATCCATGGGAAATACCTTCCTCTATACCGTAAAGTGCTTATTCTAGTGACCCAAAACCCGTCTATGGAAATCCCATCAAGTGTGTAGCGAACCTAAGTTGTAGACTCCTCGTAATCATACTAATCTGCTCTTTCTCTTAAGGGCAATTGACAATATGTGCAATCTTCTCCCTCCAATGAGAGATAAATGAAGTCACTAACTACTCTGACCTCTGCCTCAAAGCCTCTAGCTCTTTCCTTGAAACATTAACAACTGTGTTAAAAGCAAACTGCTTCAAGAACTCCTGGGTCAGATCATCCCAAGCCTTGCGGTGTGAAACATCTAATGATGCGAAGCAACGTTGAGTTGCACCACTCAAAGACATAGGGAAAAACATGATCAAATTAAGCCTTATCTAGTCCATGGGCTCTCATAATAGTATTATAAATGCGCAAGTGAATGCGAGGGTAACCTAGGCCTGTGTACCTCTCAATCTTGGGCATCCTAAACTTGGTCGGTAAATTAGCCATTGGTGCTTTACTGAAATCATCCCAAGTGATGGTTCCATCTGAGGCCCTCATCTGCTTCATCCTCTGCTCAAGTTTGTTCATACAAGCATGGGTGTCCTTTGAAGTCGAAGTAGGCATTGTGATAGGCTGTAGGGCAATCTCAATTTGACTATGCAAAATGAACGGTGTAGGCTGTAAAGTTGACTGACTAGGTGGGGGAGACGATGGTACTATAGGGTCGTACTGTGTGCCCTCTTGAATCGGGACCTGTTGGGCCTGTTGCCCATCTATTCTCTAGCCAAGACCAGCTATGGCCTCCTTAATTGAAGCCATGGATGCAACAAACTGATCAACAGTAACTATTTGTGAATCCATATCTCTTTTATCCGATCTTTGATCTGATTAATCCGATACTTCAGTCAATCTACCTCCGACTCTAGTCCAAGATGTTGAACCCAGATCGGATATAGTAACCCTCCTACGAATACGGAAGCACTAGATAAGATAGGGTACGAAGGAAGCCCTATAGAAACCAACTGACAAATATGCAGGAAGGTAACTCAGATATGCTCAATTTGATACCAGTCTCTTAACACACTAATAAGAGACTATGAAAAGGGTAACTAAACCCAACTATGACAGGTAGCTCTGGAGGTCTACAAATGCACCCACGTGTAGGAATGAAATCCTAATTGGCCCTGGACTTAACCTACAAGGCCAAGGTGACTATATAAATTAAAAGGGGTATGTTAAAGGGATCTTTTGCAGAAACGATCATACGCTCCAATGGTATGCAACCTCTGGCATGCCTCCGAAGAGACAAGAAGCTTTCATGCAAGGTGGTCATTACCTCCACACATGCACTATCTCACATCCAAGGAGGTTTTGTAATGGTAAAGGCTCTAACATCTCTTTACACTCAAGGGTAACCTAAAGTGCACAATGAAGGGTGTGGGCACATCTGAAAAAACCTATGATCTAAATCTAGAAAGTAAACATAGACACGCAATCATACATCATGCAAGAAGTGGGTTGCCATGCAACAATCAATCATGCAAAACAAATAAATAACATACAATAATATCCTACTGTTGAGAGAGAGAAAGAAGAAAGACCTTAATTCTCATTAATATCATTATGATTTACAATTGAGAAATATATATATATACAAGGCTAGGAGTCCTAACTACCATACATGTGTCCTATATTAACAAGGAAAGGTTATACACTATAAATACATTATATTCAACACTCCCCCTCAAGCTGGAGCATATACGTCATATGCACCAAGCTTGTTACAAATATATTTAATCCTAGGACCTCTGAGAGATTTAGTGAAGATGTCAGCTAGTTGATCATTTGAATTAACAAAACTTGTAGCAACACATCCTGATGCGATCTTCACTCTAACGAAATGGCAATCAACTTCAATATGTTTGGTCCTTTCATGAAAGACTGGATTGGATGCAATATGTAATGCGGCTTGGTTATCACATATGAGTTTCATATGTTCATCCTTTCCAAATCTCAACTCTCGAAGAAGATGTCTCAACCATATGAGTTCACATGTTGCCAAAGCCATAGCTCGATACTCGGCTTCAGCGCTAGATCTGGCCACTACATCTTGTTTCTTACTCTTCCAAGATATTAGATTACCTCCAATAAAAACACAGTACCCTGAAGTGGAACGTCTATCTGTGGGTGAGCCAACCCAATCTGCATCTGTGTAACCAACAACCTGAGTATGACCTCTGTTCTCGTACAACACACCTTGGCCTGGTGTACTTTTGATATATCGAAGAATGCGGATTACGGCATCCCAATGGCTATCACATGGTGACTGTAGGAATTGACTAACAACACTCACAGGAAAAGAAATGTTTGGACGAGTAATGGTGAGATAGTTCAATTTACCTACGAGCCGTCGATATCTCCCGGGGTCTCCTAAAGGCTCCCCCTGTCCTGGTACAAGTTTGACATTCAGATCCATAGGTGTGTCTACCGGTTTACAGTCTAACATACCGGTTTCTTCCAGGATGTCTAAAGCATACTTCCTTTGGGAAAGGACCACAGCAGAACTGGATTGAGCTATTTCAATTCCCAAGAAATACTTGAGTTTCCCCAAGTCTTTGGTCTGAAAGTGGGTAAAAAGGTGTTGTTTTAGTTTCTGAATACCATCCTGATCACTGCCTGTAATGACGATGTCGTCCACATAAACAACCAGATAAATACACTGCCCCAAAGAGTTATGATGATAGAAAACTGATGGTCTGCTGTACTACGAAGCATGCCAAACTCTTGAACAACAGAACTAAAACGGCCAAACCATGCTCGAAGAGATTGTTTCAAGCCATATAGAGAACGACGTAACCTACATACTAAACCAGACTCCCCCTGAGCAACAAAACCAGGAGGTTGCTCCATATAAACTTCCTCGGCAAGATCACCATGAAGGAAGGCATTTTTAATATCCAATTGATAAAGAGGCCAAGAACACATGGCAGCCATGGAGAGAAGCAGACGGACAGAAGCAATCTTGGCAACAGGAGAGAATGTGTCACCATAATCAGAACCATAAACTTGAGTATAGCCTTTAGCAACTAAGCGGGCCTTAAGGCGATCAACCTGACCATCAGGACCAACCTTAACTGCGTAGACCCAACGACAGCCAACGGTAGATTTACCAGAGGGTAAAACAACAAGATCCCAAGTGCCATTAGAGTGCAGAGCAGCCATTTCATCCACCATTGCCTGTCGCCAGCCTGGATGGGAAAGAGCTTCATGGGTGCTCTTTGGAAGAGAAACAGAGGATATAGCAGAAACAAAAGCAGAATAGGGTGAAGATAATCGATGATAACTCAAAAAATTGTAAATAGGATGAGGATTATGAGTAAAGCGAGTACCTTTCCGAACAGCAATGGGTAAGTCATTAGGAGAAGGCAGAGCCGGGGCAGGTGAAGCCGAAGGGATAGGGAGTGAGTCAGCAGGTGCCTCAGCAAAAGGGAGAGGAGCAACGACACGAGGGCGACGATGATAAACCTGAAGTGGTCGAGGAGGCATAACATCAGGTGGGGAGACAATGGGAATAGGCAAGATTTCAGAAACAGGAAGAGACTCAGAAGTGGTGGAAAAGAATGGTGAGTCCTCAAAGAAGGTGACATCAGCGGAGATAAAGTATCGATGAGTCTCAAGGGAATAACAACGATAACCTTCTGAAGTCTGGAGTATCCCAAGAAGAGACACTTCATGGCTTTGGCGGAAAGCTTGTCCTGTCCAGGAGTGAGAATATGAACAAAGCAAGTACAACCAAAGACACGAGAAGGAAGGAAATAAAGTGATTGGTCAGGGAAGAGAAGGGAGTGAGGAATCTGATCATGTAAGACAGAGGAGGGCATACGATTAATCAAATAACAAGCGGTAAGAACAGCGTCCCCCCAAAAACGAAAAGGAACATTACTATGGAGGAGGAGAGTACGAGCTATCTCAACAAGATGTCGATTCTTGCGTTCAGCTACCCCATTTTGTTGAGGAGTATGAGCACAAGAAGACTGATGAAGAATCCCATGATGAGACATAAACGAAGTAAATGGGGCTGAAAAATATTCCCTGGCATTGTCACTGCGTAACACACGAATAGAAATATTGAACTGGGTTTGGATTTCAGCATAAAATTTCTGGAAAATAGAGAATAACTCAGCTCGATTTTTCATTAAAAATAACCAAGTACATCGAGAATAGTCATCAATGAAAGTGACAAAATACTGAAATCCTAAAGTAGACGCAGTCCGACAAGGACCCAAACATCAGTGTGGACAAACTCAAAAGGAGACTTTGCCCAATTATTCAAACGCTTTGGGAACGAGACACGAGTATGTTTCCCAAGCTGACATGACTCACACGGAAGCGACGATAAAGTAGAAAAACGAGGGACCATCTTCTGGAACTTGGAGAGACTAGGGTGGCCCAGACGATTGTGAATGAGGAGAGGAGCATCAGTGGAAATGCAAACTGCAGGAGATGAATCCGAGGTGAGGTGATAGAGGCCTTGAGACTCACGTCCTATGCCAATCGTCTTCCCCGTACTCTGGTCCTGCAAGGTCACAAATTTATCAGAAAAGGTAATAGAGCAATTAAGAGTACGAGTGATTTTGCTGATGGAAATAAGATTAAAAGGACATTCAGGAGTATAAAGGACAGAAGTGAGGTAGAGAAGGCAGAGGAAGGGCCAAACCAATACCTTTAGCCACAGTTTGAGAACCATTAGCTAAGGTAACAGTAGGTAAAGCAGAGGTAGTAGTAATAGAGGAGAAAAGATCCTTATTACCAGATAAGTGATCAGAAGCTCCAGAATCTAGAATCCAGGGTTCAAGAGAAGATGTGTGGGTAAGGCAGGCAGAGGCATTACCAGGCTGGGCAATAGAGGCAACAGAAGCCTGAGATGCGGAAGAGCTCGGAGGCTGAGGCAGCGGAGAATCAGAGGACTGGGCCACATGGGCAGTGCGAGGAGGTCGTCCATGTAACTGATAGCAACGATCGCGAGTGTGGCCATTATTGCAATAGGTGCAATGAGGATGTTGACCTCTACCTCGGGTACCACTGTGGCCTCCTCGAGAGCTAGTTTGAGAAACTAACACAGAAGAATCTGAAGTGCTATCAATGGCAAAATCTGAGTGGAGGAGATACGGAGGAGGCGAGCAAACACATCATCCAAGGACGGAACTGATGAACTACCAAGAATCTGATCGCGGACAGGCTCAAGATCCGAACGGAGACCAATAAGAGTAAGAACCATGAAGAACTTGTCAAGTTGTGTTTGTTGAGCCCCAACATCAGGAGTAAGAGGCATCACAGTCAAGAACTCCTCCTTAAGAGAGGCAATCTGGCCAATATAAGTAGATAGATCCAAGTCCTGTTGGCTAATATGGACAATAGCAGAAGCCACCTTATAAAGGCGCTGGATATCATTCGTATATAATCCTTTGGCCTGAGTCCAAAATTTAAAACAAGTTTTGTAGGCCGAAGATGAAAAAGAATCTTGGGATCAACCGATTGCCATAATACACTACATAACTGTGCATCTATCTTCCTCCACTGTACCGGTCAACCTCAGGGATATCTGCCTCCTGTGTAATCAAGTGATCCTCATATCCTTGACCCATAAACCAAGGTTCAACAGAGGTAGACCAGGATAGATAATTGTCACTGCCAGCCAATTTCTCCGAAGTAATCATAGGAGATCTAGATATAACAGCGGAAAAAATGGAATTTTTAGTAGTCATATCTACTTATCTGGAGAATGAAGTATGTTTGGATCGAAGAGAGCCCTAATACGGCTTCAGATTGCGGCATGGCACCACCGAAAAAGGGAGACGGCCTCAGATCGCGGCGTGGTACCACCAGAAAGGTAGAAGAACACTTCCCAAGGCACGTGCAGGGATTGGAGTGGAGAAAAAGTAGTCGGAGCTTCGCGGAAAAACTGTTTGGAGGGCCGACGGAGACAAAAATCCCCAAAAGAGGTACGTGCAAGGCTCGGATGGGGAAACCAGGGAGGTAGGGAGGCTGGTCGGCGTCAGGCGAGGCTGCTGGAGGAGGCGCGTGGCCGGGAAAGCCCTCACGCGCCGGCGCGTGGGATGCAGCCGTCGGACGGAAACGTGCGCGTGGGCGGCGCGTGGACGCTCTTTTGGTGCCGGTGCCTTCACAAAAGTTGGAGATCTCCTCCAGGCGCTCCTTCTGGTATGGTCGGTGTCGGAAAAATACGTCGCCGGAAGTTCACCGGAAAAGTTCGCCGGCGGTGAGTGGTTTCTATTAACGATCCGACTGACCGGAAAGTATTGGGAGATGGGGAAGGTGACTGGAATGAAACACGGTCACCGGAAGGTTTCCCGGAGTTGATGACACGGGAAACAGGAAAGAATTAGGTTTTCTTCCTTGACTCTGATACCATGTTGAGAGAGAGAAAGAAGAAAGACCTTAATTCTCATTAATATCATTATGATTTACAATTGAGAAATATATATATATATATACAAGGCTAGGAGTCCTAACTACCATACATGTGTCCTATATTAACAAGGAAAGGTTATACACTATAAATACATTATATTCAACACCTACCTAAACATAAGTGAGAGTGAATCATGCTCAATGTGAACAAGCAATCATGTGATCACACAAGATAAGTATGAATAAAAGCATGCTAAGATATCAAATCAATCAAGCAAACAATCCAAATCACCTTACCTAAAAGAAAAGGTACCCTTCAATCGACCAATTAAACGTCACATTTTCCTCAACTAGTATTCAAGTTTGATCTTCTAGGTCCTTAGTGGAGTTGCCAATTTGTGAACTTGCATTTTTTACATACGTCCCCACTTGACGATGAGACTTGTTTTTTTTTTTTTTTTTTTTTTTTGTGAAAAACTGTATTTTATAAAACACTGGAGCCACTTATTATTTTTTTTTTATAGGGAAAATAAAATAAGAAACTAAAATCCTAAGAAAAATGACTTCTTAAACATTTGGAAAAACTTGTCTTTGAAAACCCCAACTCTAGGTCCGAGGATCAGGTTACTTATCAGGAAAATACCTTAAAAATGTAGCACCTCTCTAAACCCTAAAAGGTCTCCACTGGTTCGGCTGAGGGAAATGTGACAATTAATTGATTGACTTATGATACTAAGAAAGGCTAAAGTGTTTACCTAAATTATAGTTACATAATGAGCAAACAAACAATCATTCTCAGTCATAATCATAAAGTAGAGTTAGCAAACGTACCTAAGATGCTTCTTCAAGCACTATCATAAGACGATGGAGTTAGATCAAACAACAAGGTATATAACATGTATCTCATAAAAAAAAAATCAAATAACAATCAAAATAGTCAAGGATAGTATCAGATATGAAGTTCATAAAAACATGCATGCTCATAAAATTAAAGGTGAAAGGTGGAGAGCGTACCTGAACAACATATCTTAAACGCAATGCACTTCCAATACGAATGGAGATGGTTAGGATGAAAGATAATGACAAACAATTATGTAAATAAAACTTAACATGCATGACATCTACATGGCATAAAGAGAGAACATGGACTCACAAAGACATCAGTATTCCTACATGGCATGCATACAACTTTTAGATATATATAAGACGTAAGAAGCAAGGATTATAACAAAGCATATAATCAACTAATCAAAACATGGGCATCACAAGTATAATTCTAAATTATGATCTAAGCGTCATTTGACCAAAGAAAAACCAACATCCCCATCCATATATGATATATAACAAAACAACAATGAATAATAAGCTATGAAACATTCATTCATTGTGAATTAAACATTAAGAGCAATTAGTATGCAAAAATTCAGTATATGACTAGAATATCTTAAAAAATAAATTCCAAAAAAATATAAGAAGATGTATTTAACCACACCAAAGCCCATAAGTTGTGTCCAACGCCGCTTCACACGATAGAAGCTCTCAAGCGCTCACACCAATTGAGTGTTAATCCTGTGTCAAGTGGCTTGAGCACTTATATAAGGCCTTCTTCTAGTGTGCCTTTTTGTTTCACTTTTCTCTTTTTAGTTTGTTTGAGCACTCTGGGCCTCTACTTCTTGCCTTCTAGCAGTTTATTCAAGTCTTGTTCGAGTTTTTGGAGTTCATAGTATTATTCGGGGTAGTATTCTGAGTCTTTCCAACAATTCAATTTTTCTCAAGTTTTTTTTAGGTTTTTGTGCATCTTTGCATTTCTTGTTTTTTTATTTTTTATTTTTTATTTTTATTTTTTGTGGGCCGTAAGGTCAAGTTTGAGTGCCCCCATTGATTTGAGAGCTTTTTAGGACACTCATTTGTCGGCTATTTTTCGAGCTTGGGGTTAGGAGCCCCTTATGACTATTCATGGGACACCATATCCCCATTGGCTATGTTTGGTTGGTGGGATAGGATAGGATAGGATATGTATATCCTTGGATATACATATCCTATGAACATAATATTTTAAGGTAGCATATCCAATGGGATATGCTTTATCATATTTATATTTAATTTATGATATGAATAAAAAATAATATGAAATATATATTATTTTCAATGTTTAAAATAAAAATTGTATCACATTCAAATATTTTTTATGTAAAAAATGAAAATTTTGTTATGTTTAACAATATTCAAGATTAAAATAATTAAATTTTACAAATATTTTTATTTTTATTTTTTATATTATGTTATTTAATATATAAAAATAATTTATATATTATATATTAATATTATTTTAGTTTTTTTAGTCATAAAATTAGTTTATAATAAAAAAAATTTATTTTGTGAAATGAGTATATTAAAAAACAAAAAATTGATAAAAAATGAATTTTTGATACATGGGATATGTATATCTCATATTTTACCATGGGATTAACATATCCCATGTGAAAGGAATGAAAAAAAGAGGGTGGATAATATATCCCACCACTTATCCTATCCTATGTTTGGTTAAACATATAATAGGATAAGTGATGGGATAACTTATCTTATCCCATCACCAACCAAACATAGGATAGGATATAATATCCTCTCTCTTATCCTATCCCATGCTATATCCGACCAACCAAATATGACCATTATGTCTAGATGTTCTATTCAAACATCCATTTTGTAGTGAGTGGCCTTATGTTTCGTGGCACGATGTATGGCTAGACCTTCATGGTCACAACTAGGTTTATCCAACGTGTCTTAGGCATGCCCTCGGTTTCTCGTTAACTTCTCGCTTTCTCTCCTAAAGTTCAGGCACTCACTCTTCTCTCTATGGCGAGCCTCACCCTTTGTCTACCTATGTTCCAATTGCTGACTTCACTAAGTTAGCTTAGGTTCTTGCTACGTATATATCATACTTTTTCTATCCTTCATCCCATTGTACCGAGATTCAACATACTATGGCTTGTTTCATCCATGTCATTCTTTCACGAGCCTATTGCTCGTATGGGAGTTGTGCCCTTTGCCTTGCTCATCACTCAGATTCTTAAGGACGTTGAGTTTGAGTGGACCCTACTTTAGCTGCTTAGGTTCCTTGTGCTCTCATTGACGCGAGTTCCTAGAACAAGCACTACAACCATGTCTATGGCCCGATGGTGCCCTCAGCTCCAACTCAGCAAAGCATTGTTCCTCAAGGCCCCACTCATCTGACCATAACTGCATAGGAAGTTGCGGCCAAGGGAGAGGAAATTTAAGCCATGGTGCAAGATCCTCCTATACTAGAGGTTGACTTCCCTAAGCCTACTCCTTGTGGGCACCATAGTCGGGGTTGTGGTGGTCTTTCTTGCTCATTTGCTCACTTGATTCCTCCATTTGATGCCCCTACGCTCTAATAGGTGATGGGCTCCATTGATCGGCTCCACCTTCTGATGGATTTTATGACCACTCATTTGGATTCGCATGAATTAGAGATAGACACTTGCTTTAGAGGTATTGAGGGGTAGCTCTCTTAAATTATTTCTTGGATTCATTCTTAGGGTTCCTCGAGCTTTGCTCCTCCACCACGACCACCGCCACCGAATCATGATGCTTAGCTTATTTTGTTAGGATCTTTATGTATACACTAGAGTTGGTTTGGCTCTGTTCTTGGTTCTTACTTTTGCTATGTTTTTGGTCTGGATATTTGTGCTTACTCTCTTTATCCTTGTTGTTTCCCTTTTTCTCTATATATATATGGATATCACGTTTCTCTCTGTCTTTGCACTTTATTGCTCTTATGTTACTCTTTGTCTATTTTGCAACAAAAAGAGGGAGACATGGGGATGGGGAGACTTGGTTGATTGATTGTTAGATGGAATTGATATGTTTTAATAGCATTATTGGTCGTATGCATGGGGTGCATCTTGATTGTAATCATTTCTATTTCTTTTCCCTATTACTGTATCTTGATTACATGGCTATATTTTTTTCCCACACACCGCTTTACCCTGGTAATTGTGTTTCAGTGTGTGCAAATTACAAGTATTGGAATAGTTTACTGGATCTTGATGCATCTTTCAATTCCCAACATGTGTTTGGATGATTAGATTTAGATGGGTGTGATTGAGAGTTATGTAAACTCTGTTTGAAAGTGTTGGGGGTTTTATGTAATAGTGTTTTGACACAAAATTGTCAAAGAGGAAGATTGTTAGGACAATGAGTTCTTGTACTATGTTTGTTGGCAATTTTGTTCCTTTTCATTCTAACATGGAAAACTTTTTAAATAGTGACTTACTCTTTATTGAAGATTCGAGGTTGTTGTTTGTTCAATCAAAAAGTCACAGGTAAGTCTAAAAATGTTTATTTAATGGCAATTTAAGTAGTTAAAGGGTTGGATTGGATCAGTAAGTTTTTTCAGAGCCAAATTGTATTTTATTTTATGTTATGAAAAACAGGGTGGCTCAAGCACCATCACCGCTCAAGCGCCTATCTAAGTGCTCAAGTACCCAAGGCAATCGAGTTGTGGTTAAGTGCACTCAAACAATCCCTCTAAATTTGCTAGAATATCGTAGATCACTTTTTTTGGAAATTAAGGATTTGTTCTTTTTGAAAAATTCTAGTTACCAATCCTCTAGGTCTTAGGACCTATATAAATTCTTTCTTAACTTGTTTTTGGGTTGGATGCTTTGAAAGAATCAACCCTAACTTGCCTTATCATTCCCAAACTCTCTCAGGAATTCACCAATCGAATTCTGGGTTGTTGGAAGGACTTCTATCCCTCAAAGGTTGAGGTGAATCCATTGGAGCATTGGAGGTGTCGCGTTGCGAACATGGATCATGATATAGGTACTGGAGAGTAAGTCTTTAGGGTAAAACTATTAGGTAAATTCGTATATCTTGATCTCATATAGTGGATTATTAGATTAGATGTCTTAGACTCCATGGTCTTCTATCTCCACAAGTTAGTGTAAGGGTTTTCCACATAAAATTGATTGTCTTGTGTGTGATTGTGTTTACATTGAATATTTATATTGTCATATAGGATTCGTTTGAAGAATTTCAACTCATAAATTAAAATTATTGATTGTCATAGAGGTTTTTCAAGTTTATTGAATGATAAGCTAAAGTTCTACCTGCTGTAAATTGGGCCTAAGTATCCTGGTTTTATTGGGGTAATGTTCTGCTTGCTCCACAGAATCAACGTCCTTTCCTTTTTTTCTTTTTTCCTAATGTTGTTGAAATAGAAAGCAAAAGAAGCTGCTTTGCATCTTTGATTGCTATTTTTGCCTGGTTTAGATTCATATTTCCAATTGGCCCTCTTGTAGCCTTTTGCGACCTTGCAAGTGAATCTCTAGCTTAAGTATGTGTAGGGAATGCCTGTAGTTACAGAACGATAGTTCAGTGAAAACTTTTGGGAATCATGTCACTAAGAATTAAACTGTGCTGTGGTTCATCTAGGGTGATGATGTGACACCTTAGCTTGGTTTTCAAACAGTAATTCAACCTTATAGCTTCCTGATCTTTAAGGGTGCATCTTGTTGACCAAATATTAGACTAATGCACCCATTTGGGTCTCTGCATGCAACAGTCTATAAATTTAAGCCTCTGTTCCCTTCTCACATCTAATGGCATCGATATCCCTGTGAACATTTTGAACTATAGTAATTAGGATGCATTAAATATTTTTGTGGTATGTTCTTGATCTGTGAAAGAACCTACTGCAAATGGTCCAAATATGAAGGAGCTCTTTTCAGATATTTTGTGAAATCAACCATTATCTTTGTATAAAAGCCATTATTAGTACCATAAACTTCTATACTTTGCATAAATTGATGAATGTGTCTGTACAATATCTTGAAATGGTTGCCTGTTAGTCCAACCACTTAAAACATTACCTCAAATTTATGGTTTTAGTGTCCTGTTTCTGCTGCAGGCAAGGAAACCTGAAGGTGGTGTATCATTAAAAGAACAGTCCATGAATAATTGGTTAGGCTGGTAAAAATGACCAGGAAAGTTTGTGTCCAGCATTATGAAAACTACTCAGTAATAGCCCTTTTCAGAACTCTAGAGGTTCCCATGAATACATTTAAAGCTTTGATGTTAAACTGTCTGGTTAAAGTTTTGGTGGGTTGGTTGATTGACAGGAATCCATTCTGGAAATAGGATTTCCTAATTTTTAATTTATGCAAGTTAGAAAAGGCTTAAGGGAACTAAACAAAGAATAGTTATTTCTATTGACTTCCAAAAAATATCAGTTCCTTTTGATGCAAGTAGCCAATGCAAGCTCCTTCACATTTAGAATCTTTGTACATGATATTTCAATGCACTCATAGTCATTAATTTTCATTTCTAGTGACAATTATCATGTATGATTCTATAAAGCCTTATCCCAACTACTGAGTGTTTGTTTCATCTCCATGCTCCTACCATGGAGTCCAAACTGTTATCATTTAGGAAATAGAAGGCATTTGGATGGGGGGCAACTCAAAAGGAAGTGGAGCAAATGAAAGAGAAAATTTCAGAAGGAGCAAACCATCGAAATGCAATATCTTGTATGCTTAGTTCTCTTGGATTACCCCAATCTGTATTTACACTTGTAAATGATCAATTATGCCTACCAGAATTTTGTGGAATTTAGGTAATCATAGCAAGACATTTTGCTGCAGATTTCTAGTGAGTTTGTTGAGAGCTAAAGTTTTATTGCAAATTGGGCTTGAACCTGCTGATTTACATGGGATAATATTTTGTTTCCTCCCATATATTATGGTTTTTTTTAACACACTTTTGAAAGAAAATATAAAAAAAAAAAAGTTCTTATATTGTTCTGTGTTGCATTTTTGGTTATAATTTTCCTGGGTTAGCATCTTTTTCCAACCATATGACTCTTGTGTACCTTCTTGCTTCCTTGTATGTAAAACTCTAGTGCAAACATGGGTAGAGGAATGTATATAAGTAAAGAAGAATAGGCCACCAAAAACCTCTATAATTATGTGCTAGGAAATGATATGTGAATAATTGCTGTAAATGGTCCAAATATGAAAGAGCTCTTTTTAGATACTTGTGTGAAATCGACTCGTATATTAAAGCCATTGGAAATACTTATCATAAATTGCATAACTAGTGGTTTTACAAATGTAATGTCTTGCTATGGTTGTCTGCAAGAGAACTTTCAATGATAAGGTTGATTAGTAAGTTTGGTTTCTTCGCTGGATGATTGATTTTATTGAACATTTGGCAAGTGACCAGGCAAGTGTATGTCCAAAATTACTAAAATTATTCAGTGAAAGGTCTTTGGGAACTTTGTTGAGGCTTCCATGAATGCAGTTAAAGCTTTAATGCTAAACTGTTGGGATGAAGTTTGGAGTTTTGGGTCAAAATGACCCATTTTTGAAACTTAATGTTGAAAACGGGCACATTTTCAAACTATTGTTCAAAATGGCTTCTTTGATGCCACGTAGGCGCCACATCATTAAAAAATATTTTTTTTCGTCATTATAGTGAAAGTCGCAGTTGGGAAATGCGGCTTTATTTTTGTACTAAAGCCGTAGTTGAGAAACACGGCTTCATTTTTGCACTAAAGCCGTAGTTGCCAAACGCGGCTTCATTTTTGTACTAAAGCCGCAGTTGGCAACTGCGGCTTTAGTTAATTTTTATTTAAATTTAAAATTTAATTAAAAAATTATTAAATTACAATTTATGAATGAAATTTAAAAATATACTTAAATAATAAATTATTTATATTTAAATTTAAAATTCTAGTATTACTTCAACAAACATAAATTGATAAATAGAAGATATTATAAATGAATGTTTTATTTATTAATAAATTAATAATCTTAAAATAATAAATTTATATAACATATAAATAATATATAAAATTGTATAATTTATTAATTTAAGATATTTAATTTGTTAATTTTTAAGATATTAATTTATTTATATTATGATAAATTTATCTTTATTGAAATAATAGTATAGTAGTTAATAACTGAGATTTCAATTATAATATATTTTTTTTACTTTCCAATTTAATTAAAAACTATTAAATCACAATTTATGATTTCACTTCCTTTTTGGAGGCATGTGAGATTATATATGTTTTTTATTTTTCACTATATTAATGTTTAGTGGATATTTTTTGTGACTTTAATTAAACTATTAAAAATTACATTTTGTAGTAGACTTTTTGTAATTAATTTCATTAACTAATTTTGTAAAAAAATCTCAATCATATTAAAAATTTATAATATTTTTTAAATTTCAATCATAAATTGTGATTTAATAGTTTTTAGTTAAATTGGAAAGTAAAAAAAAAATATTATAATTGAAATCTCAGTTATTAACTACTATACTATTATTTCGATAAAAATAAATTTATCATAATATAAATAAATTAATATCTTAAAAATTAACAAATTAAATATCTTAAATTAATAAATTATACAATTTTATATATTATTTATATGTTATATAAATTTATTATTTTAAGATTATTAATTTATTAATAAATAAAACATTCATTTATAATATCTTCTATTTATCAATTTATGTTTGTTGAAGTAATACTAGAATTTTAAATTTAAATATAAATAATTTATTATTTAAGTATATTTTTAAATTTCATTCATAAATTGTAATTTAATAATTTTTTAATTAAATTTTAAATTTAAATAAAAATTAACTAAAGTCGTAGTTGCCAACCGCGGTTTTAGTTAAAAAATGAAGCCACGTTTGGCAATTGCGGCTTTAGTACAAAAATGAAGCCGCGTTTGCCAACTACGACTTTAGTGCAAAAATGAAGTCGCATTTGCCAACTGCGGCTTTAGTATAAAAATGAAGCCGCGTTTGCCAACTGCGGCTTTAGTATAAAAATGAAGCTGCGTTTCCCAACTGCGGCTTTAGTACAAAAATGAAGCCGCGTTTCCCAATTGCGGCTTTCACTATAATGACGAAAAAAATATATTTTTTAATGATGTGGCGCCTACGTGGCATCAAAGAGGCCATTTTGAACAATAGTTTGAAAATGTGCCCGTTTTCAACATTAAGTTTAAAAAATGGGCCATTTTGACCCAAAACTCTGAAGTTTGGGTGGATTGATTGACAGGAGTCCATTCTTGAGATAGTATTTCCCTGTTTTTAATTAGGCAAGTCAGGAAAGGTCCAGGAAACTAAACCAAGGGATAAGTGTTTCTACTGAACTATCAGTTATTTTTGACAACCCGAAACCAGATCACAGAACCTGCCAGTGATATTGACCCTTTTTTTACTGATTGATTTTGTCATTCCTCTTCCAATCTTGATTTTGCAAAGGCTGTTTAGGTTTCAAGCATGCTGTTGATTCCCCATAATGAATAGGCTAACTCTACCTCAATTGCCTATCCTGCAGGTGGTCATGAATCGTTTTAAGCTTTCTATTCCTGCACCATCTCATTTGTTTGAGCCCTTCATTCTGTACTTTCATGGAATGTGAAGTTCCTTCGATTCTGATACAGGGCTGATATCATCAGTTTACTGATTTCTAACTAAACACCTTTATCAAGATGGGAATTTGATTGTTTTCTGTTTATTGGCATAGACTTGAGCAGCATCAATGGCCAGAGAAAGTTTTTGCTTGTAAATTCAAAATATCTAGAGTTTTTTTGGGTCTAATAATGCCTTCCACAGATGGGGGACAAGACCACTTGTTTGAAATGTACGATATGTGTATGCTTAACTAATTGAATTCAAAAACAAATTTTTTAATTTATGTCCATAATTCTTATCAATCATCAAAATCTTCAAGGATGAAAGCAAATAGCAACAGTTTGATGGCCTGCACATTCTTGAAACATGATGGCCTTACTCTAAACTAAAAGGTAAAGGTAATGGATCCATGGATGGCCTTAAATGTTGGATTTCTTTCTTACTAGTTGAAAAAATCAATATTCTGGGTGAGCACCACCACAGTTATTACAGTATCTTTAAGCTTCAAAAACTGAAAAAAAAAAAATGAATGAAAAAGAGACAGAACTCTGAAATTGCCCGAGTAGGACCAAAAACAGTTCTGGGTGTTATGGGTGAGCCACCCATTATTGCAGTATCTATCTTTTAAGCTCGAAAAACCAATAAAGAACACAGAAAAATATCACCAAAAACTCTGATATTGCCGGAGTAGGAGGCAAAAACAGTTCTGGGTGTTATGGGTGAGAGCCCCACCCATTTATTGCAGTATCTATCTTTTAAGCTCGAAAAACCAATAAAGAACACAGAAAAATATCACCAAAACTCTGATATTGCCCGAGTAGGAGGCAATGCAAGTGTCTGTAAAAACCCCAGGGGAAAATTCAATTTAGCATGGAAAAAGTTGTTTCATTGCTTCCCTTCTATCAGTTTTCCTTTCCAGTTTCAACCTCAGCCATACGGTTCTCTGGCAGTGTCTGCAAGGCTGGTCTCATCTTGGCCACCTACAAAGTCAAGAAACAACAAATTTTTAGTATGTATGAACACTCTGATTCACTCTAGCAATCATGACAACATTTGAATGTTGGGCTCACCTCCATAACATCATTCATATCTTCATTGTTTTTGTTTGTATTTTCCTTGATCTGCAGCTTCTCTTTGAACATCTTCCTCAGCTGCCTTAAACTGGTGTCACTGAACTTCTTCAGCATTATATCCTCAGCAGTGTCCCTGCTGTTTTTCTTCTTTCCCGTCTCAGTTTTAAGCACCATTTTCCTGCCACTGTTGTCTAGGTTCTCCTTGTTGTCAGAAAGGAGTGTCATCATTTTTGTGGCTGAAGGCTTCTTGCTTGATGATTTCCTGGTTGGAGTTGACAGGGTTGGAAGAGGAGCCTGGCCTAGAGGTGGGGAAGCTGCCAAAGGAGACAATGGGGTTCTGCCTGAAACTGCAGTGTTGGATGCTGGACGATGAGGACTCGTTATCTTTACTGGAGTTGGAAAATTGTCCAACAATGAAGAGAATTTGTAGACTGCCGTGGCATTTTCTTCTGCAGTGATCAGTTCATGAAAAACAACCGACATTTCGTCTCCCTTGGGCAATGGTTCAACTGAGTTGTTGGTCTCATCAACATCAACACAAGCTTCAGAATGAGGCTCTCCAGTCATCGACATTGGATCATAACCATTGGAGGGAGGTGAAACATCCTCAAAGTCCATGCTTCCCAGTTTGGCAAATTCAAGCTCAACCTGTGCTTCTGATTGATCAACAACAACAGAGCAATCAGAACCCGATTCACCGGAAAATGCATCCCCAGCCTTCTGGTTCAAATCCATATCGAATACTTCACAGTGGCCTTGATTTGCTACCTTGCCATCATCATCATCATCATCATCATCATCATCGTGAGGCTCTCCTTCACTGGCCACATTCATTTCAGAGTACATGCTCACTGGGTTTTGGCATACTTCATCAGCAAAGGCACTCAAACTCAACTCTGGTTTCTCAGAATCATCAACAGAAGCTTGTAGTGGAGCAGTAAGATCCAGTTCCAGATCAGATTCCCTGTGCTCATTTTCCAGTTTTGAGTCCTCATTCAGATTTTTGGTGTTTGACAAATTCAACTCTCGTGTCTCAGAATCACAACTTGAATCATCAACAGAAGCTTGTGGTGGAGCAGTAAGGTCCAGTTCCAGATCAGATTCCCCGTGCTGCTGCTCATTCTCCAGTTTCAAACCCTCATTCCAATTTTTGGTATTTGACATTATAACTGAAGAAACACCAGCAAAACTATTCATCATCAGAAACCACAAAACTGTAAACAGCCAAGTACAACAGGCCCAGAAGGAAAAGATTGAATGTTTGTTTACCTTTTTTTACTGTGCTTTCATCATTCAAATGCACTGATGTTTTCAGGATTTCACTCAGAAGTTTATTTGATCCATCCATTTTCTCACAATCCACTTCTGAATTTTTCTGCAGCTCAGCTTCTGCATATTGAAGATGGAAACACAACTGTTAATCATCAATCAAGATCAAACCATTTCAATATTGGTTTTGAATTGAGAAAAATTACTGAGTACTTGCCTGTGTTGTCCTGCTCATCATGAGCTTCATCTTTTTCCTCGGAAACTTCAAGAAAATCTGAATTATTGGGTTTGGCAGATTCCCCAGTATTCTCTTCAACTTCAGCTTTTGAATCATTTCCACTCAGGACAGACTTTGAAATGACCTCTGAATCATCGGTTATCTTTGAATTATCTTCTGATATTGTCTGCGAATCAGCTCCTGCATAGTGATCAATGTTAGAAGACAACGAAATCTTAAATCGTAGCATGTTTATTTAGCTCCTGAGAAAATGTGGTTAATGCTAGAATTTTATTGTTTGGCAAGCAAGAAAATGTAAACACTGCATTCAACTGAGGTCTAATTCAACTGTTTTAGCTCACTTTTCCTTAGAATCCCCAAATACCATACAGCATAATTGAAAACACTCAAAATTCTCTCATTTTTTTCAATTTTCCTGGAAAAAAAAAAAGGACTGCAATGTTAGCCTTAACCAATCAAACGAACGGAAGCCATACATACCCTTGTTTTCCTCTTCATCTCCATCAAAATCTTTGGTCATCACCTTGGAGAATTCAACCTCCATGGGCTCTGTTCTGGGCAACTTCTCTGATAACCTGGCTGACCTTCGTGTGCTATACACTCGCTGCACCGAGCTTTGCTCCACCCGGGTCACCGTCTTCTGGCGAGCTGAGGCTGCTGGAGCCCTTTTCCGGCTGCTGGGCACGGCTGGAGTTTGGCGTACTTCACTCTTCTCCTGATTTACCTCTTCTTTGATCCTCCTGGTTCCACGGTGAGTCCGGGTCAGAGTCTGTGAACTTTCAGGCTCTTCTGCTGCCTTGATGGGCCTTCTTCTTGTGGATGTTCTGCAAACTGTTCGAGGAATCTCCGGTGATCCAATTTCTGGCTTTTCTGGGGATTGGGGGTTTTGGGATTCAGATGGGTTGAGGAGCTCTTCAAGTCCGTCAACCTGAAATAATACATGGTTTTTTGAGAAAATTAGATTCCTAAGAATGGAAGCAGACGGGAATGCCCATTTGGTTGCTGAGAAATTGCAGGAAAAGAACAGAAAGGAAAATGATGAATTTGATTTGATTTAGAAACCATGAAAGCAAAATATTGCATCCACCAATACAGTTATTTGGCTTCATTGTTTGAGAATCAGAAACAGCAGAAAATATGAAAACTCAAAGTTAAACTGTTCTTTTCTTGTCCTCCGTTTTCTCAACAGCCAAACAGTATGGAAGGGTAAAATCAAGATTCAAGACACAACCAGGGAGAAATAAAAACTGGGTTTTCTATGATTCTAGAGAAAATCAGATTTGGGTCCGATGCAACCATTTGAGTCCACCACTAAAAAGAAAAACAACAAGAAATCCAAAACTCAAAATTTTGTATTCTTTCCTCTCTTGTCTCAGCAACCAAACAATCCAGAGGATAACAATATCTAGATCCAAACGATAGTGGCCAATAATTGAAAAGGGGTTTTGAAGGATTCAAAGCAATCACCGAAAAAACAACAGCAAAATACAAAACTGAAAATTTCTTTTTCTTCTCTTTGCTCCATTTTCCCAGCCAACAAACAGTCCTAGGGAAAAAAAATCAAGGCTCCAGAAGGATAACCAAAAATCAAAAAATGGGGTTTGAAGGGTTCAATGAAAATATCACCACAAAAACCATAAAATCCAAAATTTCCCTTTTCTTCTCTAAGCAACCAAACAGATTGCGGGGCAAAATAAATCAACATCCAAAACAAAATCACCAAAAATAAAATATGGGATCTCAGGGATTCAAAGAGAAGATTACATTTTGCAGAGCCTTGAGAGCATCAGCCATGGCCACATTGGTCATGTTGGCTAGGATCTTGTTCTTCTTGCACAGAGTTTGGAGCTCTCTCCTTGTGAGACTCTGAAAATCCATGGCTGTAGAAGGAATGGGTGTTGGTGTCTTTTTGCTGTTTGTTTCTATGGAAAACTTTCTGAGAGAGAAAGACGGAAGGGTTTTGCGGAGGCTTTGGAGATTGAGGTCTTTATATATAGGGAGAAAGGTGACGTTGAAGATTTTTGAAAAAAAAGACCGTTGGGAGCCTGTGATTTGAAATTTGAATTTTTTCCTATTTTTTTATGAAATAATATATTGGCTGTGATAAAGTGATACGACTGCTTATCTAGGAGGGTATTTGGACCTATGGCAAGGTGCCACGTGTAATGTCTTTAATCTGCTTTTGTGGTTTCTATTTGCCTATTCTTCCTATGGTGGCTTCTTCTATGGGCCAGGCCCATAGCCAAAAAGCCCAGACCAAATAAGTCTTGATACCATTTCGGCTTAAAAACTTTTAGGCTGGGCTTGAGGCTTGGCCCACAAAAAGTCTTGCCAGAGTCTAATTCAATCTTCACTTCTAGGCATTAATTGTCTTTTATGGGATTTTTGACAAATGTATGACATTTATTAAAATATATATATATATTTAAAAAAAAGACAATTTCTATAATATTTCTAAAAATATAGGATTTTTTTCCATATAGGATTCACACAAAATCGTCTCTCCAATTTCACTTAATAAATTCATCTATTCTAAAACTTAAAAATAAAAAATAAAAAACATAGGGTATGTTTGAAAATTATTTGTAAAATAAATTTTTATTTTTAAAAAAAATTAATTTAGGAGACAAAAAATATATATTTTTTTTCAATTTGTTATAAAAACATACTATTTTTTATAATAGATTTGAGGTATTTTCAGTTATTTTTTTATAGTGTTTTAAAAAATAATTAAAAATATGAGGAATATTTTCAAAAATTTTACATTATACATTTATAGAAAATAAGCTGAGAAAACAATTTTTATATTTAAATTTTTACATAGAATTTAGTTTTCGAAAACTCGAATATTATTTACAAAAATTGTTTTTAAAAACAATTTCTCGACAGCTGTTTTAAGAAAACATTGTCATCATCATTTTCTCGTAGCCTCACTTGATTCATGAAATCCATTATGAAAATATCTATTTGCAATATCGAATGTCGTATTGAATAGGATTTGGTAGAAAAGTAATTCATTACTAAGAAGCTCATAATAAACATCCATAGACATGAGTGGCCAAATTTCATTACTTAACAAGTTTTATGTACAAGTGTACTTATCACTATTGATCATATGATTGAGACTTATAATATTTTATAGTATGACAAATGTTTGCTTTTTATATATGGAGAGTGGTTTTCCACAAATGATATGAAAATGATGTTAATTTAAAGTAATGAAGCATGGGGTCATTTGCTATATGAAAATGGGTAGACAAAGTCCATGATTCA